>NW_022204035.1:0-62025 GCF_007655135.1 Punica granatum | reverse complement strand
AGAGAAGAGGAAACTATAAATAAAGTGCAAAAGAGATACGACCATATAGAGTTAGGCACATTTTCTAACTATTACCATCTTTGTATTCTCTCATAATCTATATGTGCTAATTAATGATTTTAATGTAACATGAGTTCCATCGTATTTCATCTTCACGAGGACACAAGATTTTATATACATTTTAGGTGATATTTTAACACCTTATTTAGAAAATATGTGTATGACTTTTATTTCTTATTTTCAAATCAAATTTTCTTAATTATTTTCTCACGAGTTCATATATGAGTTTTCATATATACAGAGTACTCATTACTAATATTCCACAAGTAATCCAGTTATTGACAATCTCATATAAAACATTTGATTAATGGGTGATGCTGTTCAATGAACTCAAGTATCTAAACTGAAAATCTTTGGCTACTGTATATTTTTTATTCATGTGAGTAGGATTTTATAGTTCATACACATATAATGTATGCCTTATAAAATATAGTGCAATAATTTAATAAGATAATTCAAGACCACAATCATACTATGTACTCATGATAAAAGTTAATAATAATACTTCTTACTAGTTAAGCATATAAATAAGCTAATTCATATAGTTGAATAATTTATAATTGATTCAAACAATACCTAATTGAAGTTGTTGTCTCCCGCCGCGAAGCACGGGCCTTCTTTTCAAGTATAAGCTATTATTGTACTCTTTATATAGTTATACATGAAATGGTTCAGTATTTTATAGAAATAATGTGAAATGTATTTGATATCAATTACCTTCTCAAATATAGTATCTTCTTCGTAAAAAAAAACATTTTTATATATCATTTATACAAGACATTATTCGGTGATCTTACTTCGCCACATGGCATGAGGAAAAACTAATTAAATTGTAATAAACTAAATAATAAGTGTTAATCACTCGATTAATTGTGGTAAGTCTTCTTAATTGAAAAAATCTTATTGGTTCTCCTCGCCGCATCATTATGAGGTAGGATCAATTAATATTTTCTCAAGACTTTCGAACACAAAATAATATGCATTATATGTACACATATTTACACATATTGAAATGATATATGTTAATATCGGATTTTATGTGCCTATGAAGTTATAATTATTCTAATGTTATTTATCACTTACAATATTAAAAATTCTATTAAAAAAAGTTAAAGAATATTAAAAATTCTATTAAAAAAAGTTAAAGATTATATCTGGGCATTACCCATGCAAAGCCCAGGTTTTCACATGGTTTTTTATCAATTGATTTCAGCTTGGTTTGAAGAGTTATTGCTGATGGGCAAGTACTGAAATAAAATTACTGAAAAATGATTGTTGATTTTAGAATAAATTTAAGTGTTTCGAAGAAATAATTTAAAATCGCTGAAAGTAAGAAATGAATTATTATTGGCAGATTCTATGATGAAACGCTAATTTTATTCCATGGTGCGATGCTATTTTTTATAGTCCTTCTAATATTGAAGATAACATTTCCTCCTATAGAACTTTCAATTTCGTCGCAAATCCATCGAGCTATATATAAGGTCAAATAATTTATATGTGCAACCGCTTACATGTCGAAATTAGTATTGATGATGTGGCCGGATTATAGTGGACCGTTTTTCTTTTGAAACTGGTTTATACGGTCCGAAAGCAACCCTAATCTCTACTTCAACGGGAAATTCCCAATGCGAAGTTTCTGCCAGAGCACGATATTTGATCGTTATGATTGCAATTTAACAATCATGCAATTTGTGAGCTTGAGCTAGCTTTAGTTGTTTATTTCTTCCTCTATTTTTTTTTCCATGATACTCTATTAATTTATCCGAGCATGGAAGAAATCAAACAGCAAAAAGTTACATCTACGAGATTTTAATGATTTTGTCCATAGCCAAGTCCCTTAGGATTTTAATCCATGAGAGGAAGCTGAAGACTCTACGAGATTGATTGGATTAACTGTAGTCTGTATTCATTCTTATGCTGATGTGTTATCCATTTGGTTAGTTACCTTTCCAAAGCTGTTTATTGTTTTGATCCAAATCGTTATATGGAACAGGTGACGCTGGGGATTGGTTCTGGCACAAATAAAAGTGTCGTTCATTGTAGTTTGCAGGAAGATCAGGAGAACCTGGAGGTTAAGCTTCGCCGAATTATAGAAAACGTTCCCGTGCCTGTTAGCAACACCTCCGGTAGCTCTGCTGGTTCCAGTTCCGGGCGACTTTCACGAGGTTATTTGATTTTTCTAGAAGGTGAATGGCAAGCTTTGCATGGTGTTCGTCTCGTCTGAGCTTTATCTCTCTGGTGAATAAATTGATGAAATATTCGCGAGCATCAACTGTCGTTCTGAGCGTGCATGCTGTCAGAAGGACATGTCTTTGCGATCTTTGGCTCTTCCATGGATGGGTGCCGGCTTTCTGCTTGACACTTCTTTAGTAGAGTGAGGATGGGAAAAAAAAAAATCTGAAGCAGGTTCTTAAAGGTGGAGACACTAGATTAGTTGATAAGAGGGAATGGACATCTTACAAGTGAAAAGAACTTTGAAGATTCTGCTGAAGGTTTTTGAGTTGAGACGGTGAAGATAGAATCCATTAGTGGGTGTCCCACAGCGAGCAAATATAGTTACTGGTCTGGTGGTCCTGTCGAGTATATGAAAATTTTTCCATCGGAGTTTAGATGTGAGGAGCCATGGAGAAGGGACTGTGATTGCTGAAAGATTCAATTAAGAACAAAAAAGTGATTGAAGACCAAGTACAAGGTCGTGGACTACCTGATTTTCTTTTTCTTCTCAGTACTAGTAAGTGCCACATAGCCAGTTATTGGGTGCGGCTTAATCATTCATTTGAGCTTTCACCTTGTGATAGTGATTATGTTTTGGAAAAATATGGAGCTTACTGTAGAGTTTATCTACCACTCCTTAGGTTGTCATCATTGATTTATTTTAGATTATTTTAGAAGATGTTATGGAGGTTTATCCAAGTCATAGATAAATTTGGTGGAAGAATCATCTCAGTAATGCCATTGGAGTACTGAAGCTGTTTTCTTTGTAGAGAGATGGGACATTTGAAGAGTGAGCGTCTGTCTGAGATGCTTCTCTGTTGTTAAGCAATTGGGAAGCACCGCACAACCTTTAGGAAATCCATATTGAACTGACGCTCTTGGAGTTTGAGGGGCAACGGTTTGCCCACCACTCCATTGTTTGCACTTGTTCTTCATTCTGCAAGATGGGTATTGATTACTGAAATCTTGAACTGACTACTTCTGTTTTTCTTCTACTGGCTTGTAATATTGTCAGATTTGTTGGGTTTCTGTCTATCGGCTTATGATTTATCAACTGTGGCTTTTTCTTCTTATCCATTTATCCACAAGTAAGTAGTGCAATCTCCTTTGCGTTTTATAGTATCAGGCCATCTGCAGATGAGAAGGAGCAGAATCTAATGATACCAATGTAACTCCGAGCCGAATACCCTTTTTTTCTTAACTTGATAAGTCAAACATCATTAAGTTTTTTTCACAGCTCTTTCGAAATCCTCCCTCTCCCCTCGAATATTATGGCCTGTAATGTTCAATTTAGCATAAGTTGTCGGTTTACCCTTTTATAAACTGATCTTACTTTTAGTTTTACTAGTGAAACTTCCCGCCTCTTTGCGGCTAAACATTTTCTGTTCTTATTATATACAATATCAACTCATTAATAATGACAAGAAAAAGTTAGACGATCATATATAAATACTATATTTTTTGCTCGTGCAATGCATGGGTTATTATCTAGAAAGGTTATTTTTAGATGTATTTTTAAAAATTTGACATCAAAATCAAAATTTTCATTAAGTTCTATATATATATATTATTAAGTTGAAGCATTTAAATATTAATGCATACAATACAATAACAAATTTAGAATAATTGAAAATGAATTATTACAAAATATAGATTAAGAAAATGATTTACTTAGAAAACATATCACATTTTCTTAACTATCAAATTCTAAAAAAGTGTAATAAATGACCTCCACGTATTTTGTAAAAAATTCATCTATTTTTTAAAAATTTAAAAATATTCATCTATTACTATTTCAAAAGTGTTCAATATTTAAATGTACTTATTGCATATAGTAGATTTTTCTTTTAATTACTAATTATGTCAAAAAAATTTATAGATATTTAGTTTAAGAAAGTATGTTTTTATATATAAAGTTTGAGATTATATATTTTAAATCAAGAATGTGCTTGTATAATTAAATTACCAAATGTATGATGATTTATATGCATTTACTAATTTAGTCCTAATTGTATATACATTTATAATTGTATATTTAGACATTTACCTTTATGACTTTATATCATATATAAAATTATTTTTCTAATTCTATTTATTATGGGGATACAACTTTATCTATATATATATATATATATATGATCATTTACTATGTTACTCAACAATAGTTCTAGAATGATAATTAACAAACTCATAGAAAAATAAATATAATTTGAAATATCACATTACTTAGAAAATGTTGTTTGAATTATTGTTTCAAATATCTTAATTTAGAAATTGACAAAAAAAATCCTAATTTAGACACATATATATACTAATAAAAAAAAGATTATTAGGTTACATAACTTAATATCTTTTGGTGGATTCCTTAGTATTTTTTTCAAATTAACATCGTTGAATCCTTCAAAAATTAAGCATAATTATTTTATTGTTCAATATGAAATTCTCCTTATTGACATTTAAAAGAGGGTTATATAATTAAAAAAAAGTAACTTGTTTAAAAATAAAACTATTTTAAAAATTTAAACAAATGTCTTAAATTAGAAAATTATTACCATTTTGAAATATTAAATTATTAAAATCCCACCACCTAATTTTAGTTTTAATATATAAAGAAGATTTCTTTTTTCAAATGAATTAAAATAATATATTTGTTTAACTCTATGAATGACATGTGGAGGCTTAAGAGAGCTCCTTTGAAACTCTTCTTTAGCCTAAAATATAGACATAAATATAGATATAGATATAGATAGATTAGTTATAGACTTGCTCTTTACTGTGGACCATATCATTTTTTCCAAGAGCAAATTCTTAATATATATTTATTACATATTTATATAAATACTTAATGTTATATGGAGATTTATGTGTTCGTACAATATATACATATATATATATATATATTGCATTATGCAACATGCACTAATCAATTTAAACAGCTTAAAATATTTTCTATACTTTAATTTCCTCGATTTAGGTTATTCATGGAAGGTGGAAACTCTATAAAGTTTAGATGGATAAAGTGAATGAGTTTGTTGGGAAAAAAAAATAAGTTTGTTGGAAACTTGAATCTCAAGAAAGAATAAATAAATAAAAATTCTTCTTCAATATTTTTTTTAAAAGAAAGAGTAAAAAAGAGGAGAGGAAATTTTACAATATTATAAAGTATTGGCACGAATCGTTCCATAAGTTTGTTTAAATGGATATGAATGGCATGAGAAAAATATTAATCTTTCTTTTTCTTTTTCTTTTTAGAAGAAAATGGTCGATATTGCATTGGAGTTGGATTTGGAGGAGGGAGAAGAGAAGTGGGAGGCGTCGACCGATTCGGGGGGCTGGGGGTGTCGAACTGGGGCCTTGACCCCCCCTTCTAAGGTTTTCCTATGCATAAGTGAACAACCTTGTCAATTCAATATCTGCTCCCCTAACAGAAAGAATCTATCTTTAATCCTTTTGTATAAGTTGTCATTTTGCATTTGTTGTTTTTTTTTTTCGAGGTATTGTATGGTTTGTACTATGTGATAGGTTAGTTCAAATTATTATAACATTATATGATAAACTCTTGGATTAATTGCCTAAAAAATACAAACTTTTTTTCTTGACCTCAAAATGCACGAACTAATAATTTGATATCAATTTTAACATGCCTCAACTTTTTCGTTAATTTAAACGAGAATCTATGGCTACACCATCCGATAGAGATAGCCGAGGTCGTCGGTGACCTTATTGGGACAGCGATGGCCCCGATGAGGCCCTCATTGCCCAAATTAGAAAAAGTAAAAGTAAAATCGAGAAAAGAATGAAGATGGTACATGGTAAAAGTCTCATCGGCGGTCACCATCCCCCTAATTAGGGTTATTAGAGACCTTTGCGTCATGGCCAATCTGGATTGGGTGGACAATGGTTGTCGTTGAGACCCACCTATCGAAAAAAAGGAAGTTGTTCTAAAATTGTTATCAAATTGATAGTTTGTGTATTTTTAGATCAAGAAAAAAATTCATACTAAAATTGATAAATTGTGAAAAGTTTGTATTTTTTTGGCAATTAATCCTAAATTCTTTCGCTTTAAACATTGGTTCCACTTAAAACTGCTATTTGCCTAAACTAATATGCTCAAGAAAAAAAATAATATGCCAATTATAAGTTAGTTTGAACCAAATCTAGTACTTGTTCTAACTAATGTGTTTTGCATAAATTAATAATGTTCATCTTCGTCTTAAGGAGTAAGATATTTATATAATTGATTCCATTCCTTAAATAACTTGTAATTGGAAATACATATTTAAACTAAAGTTACAAACAAATAATTGTAAATAACATTAAAATAAAAAATAATGGTAAATTATGCTAAAAATAAAAGTGAAAATAAATTTAGTTTTATAAAATAAAATAATTATCTAAAATAAAAAAAGTCCAAGATAAAGTTATAGTATAAAAAAGTTTGCCCCAAAAACTCACTTTGCCATTAATCCACATCGTTTAAAATCATATTTATTAGTTTGTTATAATTTAATGTATTCACTAATAGCGCTATGAAGGTGGAGTTTATAATGGGCTCAACATCAGTTACAATTATCTCTGCATACACATAAATTGGATTCCGAGTAGAAATCAAATCAAGATCCGAAATATAGAATCCTTACATACCTCAATCTTGCTGGCAGAATAGAATCTCAAAGACATCCCTATTAATCCGAAGGAATGGGGATAAAAACGCTCGTTGAAGAGAGCTTTTAAATCTAGAATTGTAATTTTACATTAGACATCATCATTGCAAGTTCACAAACAGTAATAGTGGGCATCAACAAACACGCAATCTTAGAAAACACTCAACGAGACCCCGGAAGTACATTGTGTAGCTGATTCACTTTGAACTTTTGTCCCCTCTTCACATTCAGTAGCATGTCATTAAACTATTGCAAAGTTCTCGACCACCTTCGGTGTGATTCGAGTCGAATAAGAATACATGTTTCAAGGCCTTTGCATGATCTCGTGCAGTTATGAAGAGCGTTGGACCTCTTATGGATGGTCTTGACAACATGATTAGCACATGCATTACTTTTCAAACTGGACCATACTCCCCTGATTTTGATCAAAATAGGAATATGGCTGCCATGACAAGGGAATCAAGCTCCCCTAATATACGGCATAGTGGCACACGTCCTAGTCTGGTAATAACGAAGTTCCATGATATAGCACTATAACTTGTATCCGCTACTACATTGAGGAATGACTAAATTGAAAATAATCAGCACCAATCAACAAAGTTAAGGGGATATTTCTTATTGGAACATATTCAAAACAATCTATCCATCCATATTCAAGAGCAATACACAGTGTGAGGATGAACGAAATTTCGCTGCATGCTCATTTTTTCTCTAAGGATGATTCTTCTATATACTGGAAGAAAGTAGCCGAACAGTGGCAATTCGAGTCAAATAGGAAACCAAAGGGAAAGGGGAGACATAATGGAACAGAACACATGCTTCGGCCTTTGCATGAACGATCTCATGCAATTCACAAGGGAAGAGCGAGTTGGACCTCTGCTGGATAATCTTGACAGCATGATCAGTTGCATCCTGGACCTAAGGATATGCACGGGCACTTCTTTCCAACCCAAACCATCCTCCTCTGTTTTTTTTTAATCAAAATGGGGATTAGTTCTCCAAAACACATTCGAAACAAAATATTTCACCAAAGAAGGGAGGAAAAAAAAAAGCTGCTATAAGATTGGCAGGTCAATGTGAGATATATGATCATGATGAACTTGAAAACACAATGATTTTCGAGGGTGCCTTAATTGAAAACAGTGAGCAATAATGAATATAATCTTTATTACCACATATGCCTCTCATCTTCGATAGGCAAGCTCAAGAAAAAGGACTACTCTGAGCATTTTCTATGACACAAGATCGTCGGCTATGAGTTTTATCCACTAGTAACATGCTCATGTTACCTCCCCAACCGATGAGGTGGCATATCAGAAAAGCAGCCTAGTACTAATTAAGTATGTTATTCCTTCCAAGCATACTACAGACATAGTACTCTATCAAACTCAGCAAAACTTTAGTCCCACAAACTTCATCCACTTTCTTCCTATCCGAACTATATACAACAATGCGTCGTACGAACAATATATGTTTGGAGAGAAAATCTAAGAGTTCAGGAGTTGATTAAGTCAATTTATCCAATCCAAACAATATGGATGGTGTTCTCAAGGAACTAAGAAAGCAGCAGTTAGTTAGAGCATACGGAATTTGGCATGAATTGCTGCAATGTTGTCAACTACCTTTCCAAGCATTAAAATTCGAAAAAGTGAACGAGGGGACATCACCAGCGTGCTTGAATTCCTGTAGTTCTTTGAAGTTCAGCCACAGCTTCACCCACACCTTCGCTTCATATAGCTTCTTCTTCCCAGTATCAATGGCCTCAATTGTAAGATGATGAAGGGTCCCAGCAACCACCTGTTCTTGCCTTCACCACCCTCACAAACTCGAGCAGTGCATTCTTCAACCAAGAGACCCCAGTTAAATAAACAGTTCACTTGAAACTACATTTTCGAGTCTGAATCATAAAATTCATACATTCAATACCGAATGAATCATGAGGGATTTTTAATGCAAAATCGAGTTTTTCCCCTTCCGAATGTCTTTATCGTTAGCGTACTTCAGACAAGGTAGCAAATTTACTTCATCTTAGTCGAATTAACCGCAACATTGCCATTGTTAAAGGCTACTGAGCCTGAACTATGGCAAAGTAAAGCCGAATCCCTTTACGGTTAATTGTGCCTCGAGATCGAATTGCTAGCAGGTACACGCATCGACGGAGAGCTTGAAGCATGCGAAATCCCATTGCAAGGAAATCAAAAACCGTCATCTCGCAACAATTATCTAGAAATGGATATTTCATATCAAAAAACAGACTCAAAAATCAAACCCCAACTCCAACTGCTGAATCAATCCAAAGTGTTCATATACATACCTCCTTCTTGTTGTGCTCGGCAGGGTTAAACGAGCGAGGTCCTCGACGTCGGCGCCGTTCTTCGCGCCTCGAGGCTCGTGGACTCCTCCAAGCATGGTCATCCGGTCTTGGTGGCGGTGGTGGCGTCCTGCTCCTTGCGGTGGTGGCTGCAATTGGTTGCTGGCTCAGAAAGGAATCAAATTCAGTCCGGTTCCGATTTATTCACAAGACATCGACTCGGTTAGGTTCGGTTCGGTTCGGCTCTTCAAGTTTTGGTCCCCGGTTCGATTTTCGATTTGAAGGTTGAACCGGTTTGGCACCATTAAGCAGCGTCGGCTGTTCCTCCGTTCCCTCTATTAGGGAGCTGCTTCCTCAGTGGGCGGTGCTTCGCTGTGCTCTCTCCCGCCGGCTATATCTCTGAAGGGTTCAGCCACTTCCGATTCTCCGATCGCCGCCTGTGATTCTCTCCCGGTACTCGGTGCTAACGAGGCTCCGCTCACGGTAATATCCTCTCTCTCTCTGCTCTGCCGCTGTTTCCCGTTTCTCCGAGGCTGTCTTCTGCAACTGATTAATATACCTCTGCTCTTTGCTACCAGAATGTTGTGTAACTGTTGTCTCCTGCAAGCTTGATTGTGTATTCTTCCCATTCTTCCTCCATGAATGACTCCGTCCACAGCCAAGGTGTGGTTAGCCTGATATTGTTTCAGTAGGATCATGTATTCTGTCCTCGGAATGTTCTGGCTTATTCAGTTTTCAGGTTAAGGAGGAGAATTATCTGGTCTGTCGATTGCTCATTGTTCTAGGATGACTGTTGCAATACTAGGATCTCTTGTTTATAATTGGTTTGCTGCTTGCCGTATGTTCTCATTATTGGTTTGGTCGTGTTAAGAAGGAAATCTCGGACCGTATTTAGCAGCAACTATGGGCCCGAGTGGAAGCAACGGACAACTGGCTCCTCGGACGATACGTGTGCAGAAATTTGCTGAGGCTAGAGGCCCTGAACTTGAGAGACTTCACTCAATTGTTGCCCAGCGGCTTGGCAACAATTTCCGGTCTCAGAGAAACAAGAGGAGGAGGACCACTTCTCATGATAACCAAGCTTCGAATAGAAGAAGAAGGAAGAGGCAAAAGGGCTTACAATGTGACAATCCTGAACTCAAAACCCAAGAAAAGCTTCCTCGCCGCGTTAGGCGTAGGAACGAGCTCAGGATGAATCCTCAAAGCGGTTTCTCTACCTCTGGGGATGGAACGAAGAGGTTGAGAACACATGTGTGGAATGCCAAGAGGTTTACTATGACCAAGTTATGGGGGTTTCACCTTCCTCTTGGTTTGCATGGCAGGTAGTAGTTTTGTTTGGATGAATCTGGGCAGGATTATTCTTCCAAAACGGTTTATGCATTTATCTTGTTAATGTTGTAATGATACAGAGGGAGAGGTTCAAGGGCTCTCTTGAAAAGGTGCAGGGAAGGAGTAGTTGTGCATGATGCTAGCTACCATCTTGCTGTCCAATTGGACGGTCCAGAGGTAGGTATTCCATATTACTACTGTTTCCAGCGTGTTTTATGATTGCCCACTGCAAACCTTCTAAAATGCGTGGCAATTCTCTCTCGGTGATATAATGAGATTGTCGCAATTGGTTTACGTGGTAATAAATTCCAGGATTCGTTAATATCAATCTTGAGGATGGTACTGGTTCCCTCTCCTCGCGGGCATCCTATAGATGGGCGGCCTTCTGTTCTATGTGGCTCTACATACGAAAGTGCAATGGTAAATGACTCGTGAACTCCATCTGGACAACGGATGACCTATATTTGCATATATGAAACTTTTCTTTCTCATCCTCTTTTGCAGCTTCACCACGTTGGAGAACCAACAGGTCGGCCAATTTGTCCAGTTATCTGTATATGGCGACCTTTGAATGAGAAGAATTTAGAAAATGCTGAACTAGATTATTCTGATAATGGCCATACTGAACCACGGAATAGTGAGGGCTCCAAACTATTTCGCCAGCTGTGGGTGTGGATACATGCTTCAGCTTTTGGAGAAGGATATAACGCTTTGAAATCTGCATGTCAGAAGGAGGTGATTATTGATGATGATTTTCTAGTCTACTTTACCAATTTTTAAGCCAACACCCACCCATTTTTCATGCTTAAAAATCAGTCTGAGTGTGAAAACTGAGGTGGGTGCAAAACAAGTAGCTAACAATTTGAGCTGATAGATCACCAACCAGCCGTATTTGATTCCTTCTCTTGCATTCTCTGTTTATCCCTAAAGCTAATTTTTAGTTCACTGGTTGGGCCAAGTATATTTTTGTAAATGTGATCAGTTTTCACCTGTTACTCCAGAATGTTTCCATCTCTGTAGCCAACAAATAAATAGTTCCATCCATATGCTTAAAAATTTGCTTGTTTGATCTGTCAGATGGATGCAAAGAGTATTTCCATCAACTGCTTTTCACTCGAGGGTCGCATTGCAAAATTAGAACTCATGGGATCAGGGGCTTTTCAACTTCTCAAAAAGATATTGCATCCCATTTCATGGTGGGTACACACTTTGAATCAGCTCATATTGTTTGGAGTTAAGAAAACAAAGTTGACTCATTATGCTGCAGTGTTCCAGGAAAATCTTTTCAGTTGAAGAAGCATTCAGAAGCTGTCAGCAATGATGACAAGATGAAGGATCATTCGTCTCTTAAAGAGGAGCAATTTTCTGACTCCACAGTTCTGTCCCTAGTAGTGAAGGACCCAAGGGCATATAGGGAGGAAGGAGTTACCGATGTTAAATCGGTAACTACTACTAAAGTTGAGTTTACATCGCCTGTTCAAGTTGAAGAGCATACAATACCTTCAGATGACCATGGAGTGTCACCCCCTTCATCACTTGTATATCCTGAAATTGAAGATTTATGGGATGCTAGTAGAGGAATAAAACCACCAGTGGACGAGAGTGTCCTTTGCCAGGAGAGACATGACAAGCGCCTGGAATTTTATTGCCTTAGTGATCCGAACTGCAGGACTTCGAGTACTTTGGAAGCCTTTCAGTCTTCAACATGCCCTATTATGCTTCTGAGGAAACACAGCCAAGCACACAGCCAAGAGCACACATCACTGGGGTAATTGCTTACTTCTTTTCAGATTTATCCAATTTGCTTTTTGATTTACCAAATGACTTCATTTTTGGTTATTCCGATTTGGAAGAATTCTTCATTGGTCTTTAAATCTCGTGCTCATCCTTTCAGATGGTTCATTATACTCCCTTTGAGTTGGGTCAAGGCGTTTTGGGTTCCTCTTGTTACTATGGGGGCTCATGCAATCGGATTGAGGGAGAAACGCTGGATCTCGTGTGAAGTAAGTTGTGTGAATTCACATTTAAATTCAGGCGATCAAGCTTGAGATAACAGCTAATGCTTATGTTTTTTATCTTACAGGCTAGTCTTCCATATTTTCCTTCTGATTTCCCGACTGCAGTGCGTACACTTCCTTAGTGGCAGCTGAAGCTGCTGCTTCTAGTTCAAAAGCAGATCTTCGGCCTCGTAAATTAAGACCTATGAAAATTCCCATTCCACTTCCTTGGAGTACTGTTCAAACTGCTTATGACGAAGTACCTTCTTTGGAGGGAAATTCTCAGATCCCAGCGGGGAGAGAAATATATAACATGAGGACATCTCGTGAACTTGGTTTATTTAATGAAAGGTTTGGTGGTCATTTGCTTCTATTTCCTCATGGAGTGGGGAATGAGGGGAGCCTGCAAAAGGCTTTGATTAATGAAGTTGTACCGTGCCAAGATGGCATAATTCAATTCAAGGATGAAAAGAAGTTATATTTCCTTAGAGTCATTCTGCGCGCTTTCAGAGAAGGTGCTTTTGAAGAAGGAGCAGTTGTGTGCACTCCTCATTTCTCTGACATATCGTTGTGGTCTTCAAGGTATGTCAGATCTCAGGATTCTTTCTATAATTTACGGCTTGACAGTAAAATGTGAGATAATGTCCTCTAATTTTCTGAATTTCTATCTAATAACATAGTTACTCCATATTTGTGTTTAATAAATCTGATTGGATATATGTGAGACGCCGCACTATTTTCCATATGAATGAGGAAATATGAGAGAAATCTGAGTTCTGCCTTTGCAGTCTTGAGATGATCACCATACAATTTTTGTCAAATGGTTTAGTTAAATTTGCAGTGTTTCCTCTTCTTATTCCTTGATCTTTGATAAGTGGGATCTGTGCCACTTCCTCCTAGGCCAGAGAACTATGGAAAAGGACTGCAAATTTCCGAATCGGCTGTGGCGTCATACTTTAAGGAGGAGTCCTCTGGCACATGGGTCCTCCAAACACCATTGGACCCGCTTGCAAGGGAATCTCACCGTCGGGGAATTGGATTTGTCACCACAGGGTTCGTCCGAGGGAGGTCAGTGAATCCTCTCTTCTTTCATACATAGAAATCTGGAATTTGTATGAAAGTATCGAGATATTTCCCTCTTGTGGTAGTTTAAAGCCTTCACGGCCTCAAAATCATCATCGTCCTAGCCAGCTGCTATGACCAGGAATGGATGTGTCTAGTCTGGTTCTTGAGAATCGGCTTGAAAGCATGTGCATCAGTGCTACCAGTTGCTACCTGGATGATGAACCTGGTCTGGTCCTGTCTCCAGTTGAGACTGAACTGGATAATTGCCAATATTTCTTTTATTTCAAATTCAGTTTTCTTCTTAATTTTCTCAATGTAAGTCATAGAAGCTGTTGGACCCATAGGATCTCTTCGAACTATGAACCCATGCCTCAAGCCATGCAATGGCTAGGCGAAAAACTGACCAGAGCGTCAAATTACATGTGCAGTAAGAAGCCTGCTGCTGTGGCTATCTGCGAGGCAACCTCGCTAGCTCGACTCAGAGCAGAGCAATGGAGTGAAATGCCGTGAAGCGGAGGAAGGAAGAAATATATGTCCTGGTCCGGAACTTGAGGTCATCTGCTTATAGGCTTGCTCTCGCCACAATTGTCTTGGAACATCAGAAAGAAGATGTAAAGTCATTGTAATCAGACTTGTTAATAGGTAGAGATAAGATGTCTCGCCACAGTTGTCTTGGAACATCGGAAAATGTGAAGCACATTGAAATTGGCCTCGGTTTTTGCCATAACACAGGAAAGAGATATCGGGTTAAAGAGACTTACCAAGTGGATGGATGCTGGTGGAATCAACTCCTTGGGTCCAATGGAGTTGCTTATTTCATGCGAGAGGAATGTACTTTTTACTGAACTCGAAGAAATATTTCTTGAAAATATCTAATTGACTGTATTAATTTATTAGTTAATGGAATATTCTTCTATATTTTCCGGAGAATTATTTTCCAATAAAAGAAATTGGGAATTTATTACTTTATTGGGAGAAACAAGTCTTATATTTTCTAATTATTATTATTTTGTTTTTTATTGGGAAGTAAAGTAAAGTGGGGGAGTCCACATTCGGATACGGATAAAGCTTGATACTGATGGGAGGGGAAGCATGAAAAACGTCTCTCTCCATTTGGCATTCACATGTAAGTTTGCGCCTCCCATTTTTTCCTTCTCTGGTGTTGGGATGTCACCCTCAAGTTGATTGCGTCGAATTTCCTTTTCCTTTTTCCCTAAACAAACTAATCCTCGAATCCAAATTCAACATCTTAAGGCTCTGCATCCTCAAGTTTCTCTCCCTTCTTCAAGCCATGTCGACTTGGGGATTTGGGAGTTGGCAATCGTTGCGAACGGCATTTAATGTGATAAAAACCCACTATTCTTCTATCCCTTTCAGTTTTCTTCTTAGCATGCTTTTAATCTGGTGAACGAGTTTTGAGTTCAGACTTAGTCTATCGGTGACATGATTTCTAAGTAGTCGGTGGATGACACCGCATTGAATTATTGGATGCATGCTCCATCCAATTATGTATTAGGGACATTTTCGCAGTGTTGAATTTGTCATGCAAGCACAAGTTATTCATCGTCTCCGTGTGGCCTTGGGTGAATGCAATATATAGATGGCTTGAGGTCTTGTTAGTCGCGTAACAAAGAAATGAAATTGAATGGATTTGATAGAATGAGATGGAATGATATTTAAAGAAAAATGAGATTTTTATAGTTAAATTTGAAAAAGATAATGAGAGAACATTTTTTTTTAAAGAAAAAAAAGAACTTACCTATAAAGAAGGCATTTAAATATATAGAATTTAAATACAAAGGGTGATTATGAGCAAGAATAAATAAATAAATAAAACACAGAGTGTGATACTTATATAAAAAGTTAATTAAATGGTGAGGGATGATTGACGAGCATTATTTTTTTAAGTAATAGTCATTTTAACAAGTTTAAAAAGAAATGTCATCATAAACAAAAAAAAAATTTCAATTTATTGAAGTAATATCAAATAGGAAAATATAATGAAAAATACTCTCTTTTATTTCTTTTCATCCGACGCATTAAGCTTAATCTAATGAAGAATGTGGATTTTACATATGATTATGAATTTTAGGGAGTTGTAAAAAAGATCATGTTTAATTGAAAAGTCAGCAAAGTTGGCTCAGCTGTGTTTTAGAGAGTTGCAAAAGAGATCATGTCGAGCTTTGTTTCTCGAGGTTTTCTCCAAAAAAGAGAGTTATTTTTACCGGCGCCATCAGAACAACGCCGCCGTCTCTGGGTTTTCTCCAATCCTCCACCGGAAGGAATTTTACAGACATCTCTTCCGCTTCAAACATCAAACCCCGCCCATTCTTTCCTCTGCCAATTAGAGAACGTGCCTTACTGTTTTCGGCTTTTGAGCTGTTGTTTTGTTCGGAAACCGCGAAAGTTAACTTTTCGGCTTTTGAGCTGTTGTTTTCAGGGCGGGAATCGGACACGACAATGGCTGATTACGATACGAGGAAGATCAGGAACATATGTATTCTAGCACATGTTGATCATGGGAAGACCACGCTTGCCGACCACCTTATCGCGGCCTCTGGGGGCGGGGTCCTACACCCGAAGCTCGCGGGTAAGCTCCGGTTCATGGACTACTTGGACGAGGAGCAGAGGCGAGCTATTACCATGAAGAGCTCTTCGATTGGTCTCCACTATAAGGACTACTCCATCAAACTGTCGGATTCCCGCGGAGTAATTTTAGTTCCGAGCCGTCTGAGCTTGTAGTGCTTCTTCCCGCTCAGTTTCCAGTTCTCCTCCGAGCTGCGATCTCGTAGATCTGAGGTGCTGTCGTATCCGGCGAACTTCGGTGATGTCGATGCTCCGAGGTTTCTCCGCCGCCGGTACTTTTAATTGCTGCCGTTCTTGCTGTCTTAACTCTATTCAACGTCTCATTTGTTTAAAACGATAATGTTCAAACTTATAATTGGTGAGAAATTGTCGGAACAGTTGGGCAGCTCCGTCTCCTGCTCTGTTCGCAGTTGGAAGATTCCGAAACCAGGAAGTTGTCGAAATTGTCGCTTCCGTGACATTCTTCTCCTTGGAAAACAGTGTGCTGACGATGTAATTCTGTCTTCCTCATTCGAGTGAAGGTTTGTGTTCTTGGGGGCTGTATTAGCTGTGAAATTAAGTTCTTTGACTTCGTATCTGTGCATTTGCTTCCTATTTCTGCAATTTCTTAAGCAATTTAAAGTTGAGCTTTCAGTGCTTTATATAAAAAGCTGGTCAAATTCATCCTTTGCATTTTAATCTGTCTCACTCGTCCCGGTGTGATTTGGTTGCTAGATCTAAGGGTTTTTGGTATATCCTTCTGGGCCTCAATGCTTTTCTGGGGTTAGTAGTTTTTTTCTTGACAGTTGGGGAAAGCAGCATTTAATTATGAACACAATGCTTTTAGTCCCAATTAATGCTTTTTATTATCTTAAGCAACAGTTTCTTCATCTGGGCACTGTATAAATTTCTTGCTTTCCCGGTAAAGGGTTGCCTTAGATGTTGTAAATTAAGATTTTAAGCGTTGTCGACAATGCAAATTTTACTCGAACAAGGAGCAGTGTAGTTCTTATTGCTGGCAGAGCATTTATTCACAGTACATTGAAGTTGTGCTCGATTTCCCATTGCAGGAATATCTGTAGATCTCCTGTGTTCCCTTCTGAATCTTTTGGCTGTCTTCTGCATTGTTTCATTGAGCGATGCCAGTGTGTCTTCGCAGGCTATCCCTGATATTCCCTTGCGAGCTAATATACCGACCCATAGAACATGGAAGAAACACGTCTCCCCTCTGAGAGCACCAGAACCTGGTTTTGTCATATCACCAGCACATCCACCACACTATGGCCCCTTGATTACTTCTGGTCATCCTCCTGCAAGTTCTCGTCTGTCCAGACCATCAATGAAGAGCAGCACTCTGGTGCCTCCACCAGTTGGCATGCAAGTCATTGCCCCTTCTCAGTACGTTCCCGGTGCCGTTCCTGGCGGTTGAGCTGAGCCTCCACTGACACCTTATGCCTCACGTAAGTTGCATCTCGATCGTATTTTCATACTCTCCATCTATATATCTTCTGTAGTTGCATTGATCACTGAAGAATGATGAGAAGTGCTTTATCGATACATAATGGCATAACTATTATGTGGGATCCTGGTCTTTTCAAATTTAATTAGATGCTTCTACTGTTAAGACTAGTTCTTTTCCCTTAATGTCCAGTATTGTTTGACGTAAAATTTTATTTTTCTTTATTCCAGATTGTTGCAAACTAGACACGGTGTTGAAACGAGGGGTTCAAGGTTGTCACTGTGTCTACCCCATAAAACTTGATCTCTTGCTTCTGAATATTTCCCAGAATCCGGATTGGAATCTTTTTCTTGTAGATTTTGCTTCCCAGCTAGGATTACGAGTGTCTCAGATAGAGTTGATAAATTTCTGTGTAATTACCTTATCAAGTTTAAATATCTCATTCGCACACAGGAATGAGTTTCTCTAAAAGTGATGCTTCTGCTATAAATTCTTCACTTTCTCTGCACAAAGTCCATCTATGCCTGGGTGATTATGAACTTCTCAACTTTACCTGGTTCAAGCCACCTCAACTTTCTCAAAGTAATAATGGCATTCCTCTGATATGCTAAATTCTCACTGCAACAAATGTTTTAGTCTAATCTAGCTTTGCATCAAAGGACATTTTTGATATGATATGTGACTATAAAAGGATTATTTTTCTGCTATAGGAGTTTTTATGGTTCTATGAACAATAGAAAAAGCTATGTAACATTCTGACATCCAATGCCAGTAAATTTCTCCTCTGTACGTTTGTACTTATGAGTTGCTAGGCATTCACTTATAGAGAATATCTGCATGTTTGTTATCTTAAGGATGTGTTGCCTTGATGGACAAAAGAAGTATGGAAATGGATCATTGCTAAGTATATAGAAACATAAATGTAGAAGGGAAGGATTGGAAACGCATTTAAGTTTTCTCTTAGGAGTTAGTAGTTCTAATACTATGCTTGATGTTCCATGACTGAGAATTGCAGCTTATGGAGATGGTTTATTTTCCCCTGTCCTTTTCATATCTACTTTGTTTCTGAATGAATTCTTTTATTGGCTCTGATGCAGCTCCTCTTGTGGCAGCATCGCCTATAGCAGCGCGACCACATCAGCCTACTGCCAAGCCGTCTGCCGCTTCAGATGGAGAAAGTCATTCCAATCTGGTTTTTATTATCGGTATTGCTGCTGGGATTGCAATTGTTCTTTCTATAGCTATGATAATTATTTGTGCATGCGAATTCAGATGAGGAAATACTAAAGCATCTGAGGAAGTCGTGGATAAGGATATTGGTATGTATATTATGTGATTAGAGACTATGATATGTTCCATCATAATCAAGTGTTTCCACAGGATGCACTGTTCACGGTTGGTGGAACAGCCAAAATGTCCGCAGCATTCTGGTACCCTGTTAATGGAAACCCATGGCATGGATCGGGCCACTTTTTCTTCAACTGCGACTGGGTCTCAATGGACATATCCTCTGGCAAGTCACTCCTCACAAAGACTGCCTCGTCGGGTAGTTCATGGGATGCTGCAGGTGCTTTCTCTCTACTATTCTTGGTGATATCCCTGTGCCTCTGTTTTCATAGCCTATTGGATTTTTGGACCCAAGTCCGCTTAATATAAGCCCATGGAGATATCTCTAGGGTAGTTTGCTTTTGTCCTACATTTTAAGGAATGACTGTACTGCTTTGCATAGGTTTCAGTACTTCAAAGTTTTGCCATTCAGAGTCCAATTCTTTAGATCAATCAAGTCTCACTTTTTTTTTTCCCTTTTTTGAGGGCTTTTTCATAAGTAGGGGGTGTCCTTATTTAATTCCAGTTTTGTGCTGCTTTTTGGTTTTCATAACTGGAAGGGGGCATGGTGGCATAGCAGCCTCTCTGTTCAGTCAGTTATTTACGTTTTTCAATTTTTCCATATTCAAAGGCTATCTATTATTTGGATTAATGAGGTGGCCAAATGCTGATAGTATTAGATCAACATGGTTCAATTAGGATGGCTGTTATTGATTAGAGTTGTGCTGGCACAATAAACACGCAACTTTGATCATTTAAGCATATAAATGCCATTTGGTCCATCCTTACTGCAGACAGTGATTACTACTTTGTTTACCCTATGCCATGAGCTGGAAAAAGTAACTGATTTGACTGGTTGACAAGCGATTAGTATTTTGGTCTTTAACACTGGAAGAACTTAGCCTTTTGATATTCCATCTTGATAATATGAAGGGGTCGATTTTTATGTAAATATTAGCCTTATAACTTTAACCTCTGTATTGGCTTAGTATGTAACATGGCATATTTCAAATTTTATGCCTTTCAGGTTTTGTTAAGACGGTCCATATGCTTCAAATGGTCAGAAGGGTACATATTACTTTGAATTCTCACAGCCTTTGAGAACGATGGATCGCCTTCAATGGGTCAAAAAGTCATCTCTGATTTTCAGATTTCTTTTTTTTTTTATTTTTTTCTATGTGCTGGATAGAATGTTCTGCATTGCTGGCAAAAAGTTGTTTTATATATGTCCATGTTCTATGAAAATATCTTGCTAAAGAAAAGCACTGCAATAACTTTCAATTGTTTGGACAAAGGATGAACTTAATACGGCATTTTAAAGAGTATACACCATCATGTTCTTAATATATCAATCGTTGGTTGATTGATATATCAGTTGCTTTGTAAATTGTAACCTTCTTTTGTGTGCAATTTCTGTTTTATCTGAGAAACAGACAATACCTTGTATACATGCAATTTCACTCCAAAATCCAGAAATTTATCCTTTGTTTAGAAGCTTAGATATGTTGCATCATAATCAAGCATTACCCGATTTCCACAGGATGCACAGTTCACGGTTGGTGGAGCGGCTGAAATGTTCGCAGCATTCTGGTACCCTGTTAATGGAAACCCATGGCATGGATCGGGCCACTTCTCCATCAACTACGACTGGGTCTCAATGGACATATCCTCTGGTAAGTCACTACTCACAAAGATCGCCTCGTTGGGTAGTTTGTGGGATGCTGCAAGTGCTTTCTCTCTACTATTCTCGGTGATATCCCTGTGCCTATCTGTTTTCATAGCCTATCGGATTTTCGGACCCAAGTCCGCTCAATATATGCCCATGGAGATATCTCTAGGGTAGTTTGCTCTTGTCCTACTTAGGAATTGGACTGTTGATAAATGAGAGACTGTACTGCTTTGGGTTTTAGTACTTCAAAATTTTGCCATTCAGAGTCCAATTCTTTAGATCAATAAAGTCTCACTTTATCTTTTTTTCTTTTTGTTTTTGAGGGCTTTTTCATAAGTAGTGGGTGTCCTTATTGAATTCCACTTTTGTGCTGCTTTTTGGTTTGCTTTCTGTGTCATGTCCTTACAGTTTATTAATAAATACATGCCCTTATCTTCTTGTGAATGATTGTTTGTGCCTCTTGCTCGGACGAGTTCGGAGGGAAATCGAGAATGCTACTCTTTGTATTTGCAAATACGAGCTTCCTCGTGGTCTTAACTTACTTGATGCCCTCGATGTATATGTAAACTTCTGAATTAGTATCTTAGAATAAATCCATGTTTATGTTGGCACTATAAGAGATGTTATGGAGAATATGACAATTTAGTCTGAGTATTCTGAAAGTGTTGTAAAACCAAATTCTCATGAACGTGGTAAATCCGGTGTAAACAGTATGCTTAGACCGGGGGAAGGGATTTGGTTGCGTCTGCAAAGGAAAATTTATAAAAGGTCTAAAGAAAATGAAGTGGGAATAAAATTGACTCAAAAGAAATTTAGCACCCAAAAAACTAAAATCTTTCATCAATTTTCTATTTGAACAATACATTATGAATAATTGTGGCACGATTACTATATATATACACAATTAAGATGTTATCATTTATAAGACTTTTAATATTAAGTTGGTTCCTAGAAAGTCATTTTCCTACATTCCAATTTTGGTTGCATTGCATAATTAAAAACTAAGCATATTATCGCAGATCTACCAAAAATTGATCTTTCACGCATGGTGTGTATTTTTTAGATTTAACAGTGCGTAACAAATCCTAGCAAGTCGAGTACTCATTATATACATGCATGGTGTGTATTTTTATATTAATACTAATCGTGGAGCCTGTGCGTTGCACGTGATAAATTTAATAATTGTTTTGGAAGAATTTTATAATATAGTGTTTTAAACATTTATATATATTAATATACATCATTATAATTTTTATTTCCTTTAATATTATTATTTATGAGATTAAATAATAACTTTGATCATAATCTAATAATTCTGATTAAAAAATGAGAAACTGAAATTATTATGTTAGTGTATAAGATATAAAATGGGAAAAAAATTGAAAAATTCACGTTTTTAAAATTGAAGAGCTCACATGTACCTTAGCAAAATAATAGACATTTTTGGTCTTTGACATTGTCAATACTTGTATGGTGTTACATTGTATTAAAAATTGAGCTTTTGAAAAGAAATATTTTATAAATTTGTTCTTAAAATTAATACACCCAAAAGGATAAAATTAATTCATCTTTTATTATTCTTTTCAATTAATACATTGAAGTATATAATTACTATATGTATATATATGTATACCATGATGATTAAACTTCCAATCAGAACTATCAAGCATAATTAAATCAAAAAGACATTATTAACGGAGCATAACCATCTCTCCGTTTGATTGTCTTCCTCAACTATACATATGGTGAGCAGCTAAAACTATATATATATATATATATATGCAATTGGAGTTGGAAAGATAAATAATAATGAACTTCAATTAAATAATGTTGAGTCAAGAATAAAGGAATTTAATTATGAAATTTGCACACGAAAAATTATAGACCAAGCAATATATAAATTTAGCAGAATTAATATATATATATATATATATAGTTTCATCCAAAAGAAATAATATATATATATATATATTTATATATATGTATATGAATATGTAGCTTGCATGCAAGTGAATGAGATGCGGATACATATAGAATTACGTGGAAAACCATATTCGATAAAAATTATATGTACGGCTTGGAGGGAGATCTTTCTTTCATATTTTTCGAGACTCACCTTACAATATGAGATTAAAAAGTCAAAATAAATTATTTTAGCCCTCATAAATAGAAAACTAATTCTTAAATCCCTTTCACACTCATGTCACGTCGTATCACAATGTGATAAAAAAATCAATAAAAAAGATCCTATGCCGGATTAATCGTATTCTGGGCTGGAGCAATGAACCTAAGCTTCAGTCATCATGTATTGAACAGAAGCAAAAGCCTCAGTAACAATTGGACGGTAGTAAAAAGTCATAGCAAACCCCGTAGCTGCTTGTACTAAAAAACAAGTGAGCGTAACTCCTCCTAGATAATAAAATATATTGACATGGGGAGGAAGCATAATGGTTAAATTTGTAAAAAGCAAAAAGCACAGGAGATTCGGTAATGTAAACCTCCAATCATGAACCTCCAGCACACCTCGATTTAAAAGGAATATATTGAATTTATATGTAGAGAATTTTGGATATTTATTACCTGATTTGGAATTTCCAATACACTTAGTTGATCCGTAAAACTCGACCGAAGTAAATTGATTTTGTGCAATTGATGACGGTTTGATATCGTTGACAATGAGAGACCGTACTGCTTTGCGTAGGTTTTTCGCCATTCTTTTTTTGAGTGTTTTTTCATAATTACTGGGTGTCCTTATTGAATTCCACTTTTTGTGCTGCTCTTTGTTATGCTTTTTCATAAGAAAATTCTCTTGAACGCGGCAGATCCGGTGTGAACGGGATGCTTAGACGGGGAAAGGGATTAGGCTGCATCTGAAGAGGAAAATTTATAAAAGGTCTAAAGAAAATGAGGTTTTAATGAATTGGATTCAAAAGGCTCCAAAAAAACTGAAATCCCTAATCAGAACTGAACACTTTAAGAAGTAAATCTGATTTTGATTTTGTGCAATTGATAACGGTTTGATAAAGAATTCCAAAATAATCTGTTGATAATTATATAATCAAATATAATTAATTTTGGAAGATTTTCAAGAGATTTTATTGATAATTTTGTAATGGAAAATAATAAAATAAAAAACTTTAACTCAAAAAATTTGAGAATATCTCATTCAGAAACGGAACGTTTCGAGGGCATTTGGCTCGGTTCGCCTTGTATCTATGTATAAAAGATGATGTAGTGATGAGTTTTAATTCTTTTTTATTTGGAGATTGGAGTTATTGATAGTTGGACATTTTTGGGTGGTAGAAAAATCAGCGATGTGGACTGTGTCCCCTAATCATCTAAAATCTAATTACGCCTGGCCCCACTCGACCTTTATATTTGTCGTTTGCTTTCCGTTTGGTTTACTTATAATCATGATTTTAATTTTAAAATTTATTTATTAAATAATAAAAATATACATTTTTCAAATTAAATTTATAATATTATCTCTTTTTTTTTACAATTAAAATTAAAATTAAAATTATTTTAATTTTGAAACCAAACACCCCTTAATTTTCCTAAAGAATTGATGAGTGACTCACACCCGCCCACAACCTTTTCCCCAATACCATTACTACGACAGTGTGAATGCATGGGAAAGAAAAAGAAAATAATAATAATAATAATGTGGGTTTGATCTCTAAAGCTGCCGTGTGAAAAGAAAAGAAAAGAAAAGAAAAGAGAAAAAAGGGGACCACTCTGCTTTGTATTGTGAAAAACGGGCGTATGTGAAAAGAATCTTCTTTCAAATTATGTCATCGTCTGCCTTCTTCATCGGCAACGACCTCGATAGTCCTCGTCCCAACACCAGCGTGTTATCAACGAGCTCACCTCTGTCTTATCTTCTGGGATCCGGAGACCAGCACGCTTGACTCTATCGCTAGCTCCTCCTCAGTAGCGGCGGCTCGCCACCGTGCCCCTCCTCCCAAGCGTGATAATACTCAAAGGTAACTGATCAGGCGAACTCATATTTTGGACACTAAATTCATCTTCTGGAACTGTTACCGTCATCATTTTCAACTTTCAGTCAAAAGACCCAAATGGCGGATATCGCGAACGCTGTGTTTGGCGCTTGCCTCACGTGCTGGGATCGCACGGCGAATTACAGAAGGTACATCAAGAGTCTCGGTGACAATTTGACTACCCTCGAGAGCAAGATCGGAGAGCTGGGCCATGTCTATGATGACGTGGACCGACTGGTCTCAACAGCTGAAGAAGGAGATCGATGGATCCGAAAGCACGACGTGGCTGGCTGGTTGCACAGGGTGGAAACCCATAGGGAGAAGGCCGAAGAGATTCTGGTCAAGGGGAAGGATATGATGGGAACGAATTGCCTGTGCGGACTCTGTCTCAGCAACTGCCGCTCACGTTACAAGCAGTCGAAGCTTGCCGAGGCAAAGGGAGTCGAGATAGAGACTGCGCTGGTCGAAGGCCGTAACTTCAAGGTCAAGGAAGATGTTGCCTACGAGCCTGCTGATCCCCCGATGTTTGAGATACCTCTCGAGCCGCCAGTGGGCTTAGATTCCAGCTTTGAGGAGGTATGGAAGTGGGTTCAAGATGACAGCGTGAGACGTATAGGGATATATGGCATGGGCGGTGTGGGAAAGACCACCCTCCTAAAGAAAATCCACAATGAATTCCTGGGAATTCGGAATGATTATGATGTTGTTGCTTGGGTTGTGGTGTCCCAACCAATTGATCCTACAAAAATTCAGAAAGCCATCTGGGATAAATTGAATCTCCCTAAATCGGAATGGGATCGCACCAGTGAATTCGATAGAGCTCCCAAGATATTGAACATCATGAAGAGAAAGAGTTTTCTGCTCTTTTTGGATGACGTATGGGACGAAATAAATCTCTTGAATATTGGCATCCCTTATCGCGGTCATCAACGGCAGTCAAAGATCATCTTCACAACCCGATCAGGGGAAGTATGTGGTCTAATGCAAGCTGAGAGGACAAAGAAGATTGGTTGTTTGCCACGAGATAAAGCCCTCGAACTATTCCGAGAGAAGGTGGGTGAAGAAACTTGGACCGCCCATGTTGAAATCCCAAGGCTTGCCGAATCTCTAGTTAAAGAGTGCTCGTACTTGCCGCTTGCTCTTATTACTGTAGGGGCAGCTATGGCCGGTAAGAAGCATCCCGATGAGTGGGGACGAGCTATTAAATATTTGGAGAATCGCCCATCAGACTTTACAAGAATGACAGAAAGGGTGCTCTCCGTGCTAGAATTTAGCTATGATGCTTTGCCAAATGAAACGCAGAAGAAGTGCTTCTTGTATTGTTCAATATTCCCAGAGGATTATGTATTTGATGTGGATGAGTTGATTGATCTATGGATGGGGGAGGGCTTTCTCAGCGAATGTGAATGTTCACATGAAGCACGTGATTGGGGAATCGATATAATCAGATACCTCATACGTGTTTGTTTGTTGGAGGTAGTTGACGAGGGTATTGGCGAAGATTTTAAAATGCATGATGTAGTTCGAGATATGGCTTTATGGTTGGTATCTGAGCATGGGCAGAAGAAGAATAAGATAGTATGTTTGGAAAAGCAGAGGTCCTTTGAGCCGAAGGAATTTATGAAGTGGACTAATGCAGAAACAATTTATCTCCAGCTTGGGTATCAAAAGATGGAAAACTTCGCTGTAACACTCCCGGCTTTTTCCAGTCTATCTACTCTGATAATACGAGGAACCAGCATGAATACATTTCCGAAAGGATTCTTTTCTTCCATGCCATTGTTGAGAGTGCTGGATTTGTCATCCAATAGTGACTTGGAAGATTTACCTAATGATATTGGAGCACTAGTAAATTTGACGTACCTTGATTTGCGGTGGACAAGTATAATCAAGCTGCCTGTGGAGCTGAAGACACTGACAAAGTTGGTGTTTCTGCTTTTAGATGATAAATGTGATGTTCCGAGGGGACTGATCCCAAGTCTTCCATCCTTAAGAGTGCTTTGGATGTCTCGTCCACAAATAGATGATGAGGGAGAAGAGCTCAATGTGATTGAGGAGCTGATGAATGGCATGAACAACCAAATAGATGATGTTTCCTTGCATTTAATGGTTGCCGCTGATGTCCAAAAGTTACTCACGGACTGTCCTCACTTGCAGAGGTGCTTAAGACAACTCGATCTTACAGAGTGTGAGGGTTTGCGGTCACTTATAATCCCGAAGCCATCATTGAGGAGAATGGAGAATCTGAGAGCTCTAAGGATTTGGGAGTGTGGATTGGAGGAGATAAGCGTAGTCAAGGGAGAATCATACTGTTGCGGCGGTGAGACTGGAAGAAGTGATGGATCTGGATCTCCTCCTCATCCTCTTCCTTCTTCTTATTATCCAGAACTAACTTCAACTTCAAGTTGCCTGGAAAGTCATAACTGCTTCCGTAGCCTCAAAAAGATAGTCATCGGGGATTGTGATAGCTTAAAAGAAGTGACAGCTGTAATTTATCATGCTCCCAGCCTTACCTACCTCGCAATCGAGCACTGTGACGCGATGCGGGAACTGATAAGTGGGGATGTTGAAGATTCCCGCGTGGTCAGAACGCTCTCATGCCTCATCCACCTTCAGTTAACAAATCTTCCGGAATTGGAGAGCATCTGCAAGAGAGGTCTGCCCTTTCCTTCGCTGAAATCATTACTGGTTATGGAGTGCCCAAAACTGAAGAAGCTCCCACTGGATAGCAAGAGCAGAGCCGGGGCAAGACAATTAAGCCGAATTGAAGGAGGAGAGAAGTGGTGGGATGGGTTGCGGTGGGATGATCCCGAGACCAAGCAATACTTCTCTACCAAGTTTGTCGGCCGTTGATTCCTTTTCCGAATAAAATTTCTTTCTCATGGTCATCCATCCATCCATACATATCTATGCAAGAGGGCCCATGAATGATGACACGCACACGGCTTCTTAAAATTTTAGTATTGTGATATAATTTTGCGAGAAACCAACAAAAGAGTTTGTTGTTTTTTATATATAGATATAGAATAGAATATTATGTTGAATCATAACATTTTGGACATTCTATTTATGTATAATAACAAATTCTATTTCATTGGAATCTGGACTCTTCCAGATTGCTACATCAACAACTAAAATTTTGCAAACTTTACATAATATTTTATACTGAGAAGATTTTATACATCACATCATTATTTTATACTGAGAAGATTTTATATTCTTTTATCAAGAAAATATTCTTATAAAGCTAGATTATTATAATTAAATATATTCATAAATTTTCTCATTTAATATTAAGGAAATTAGATGTATAATGGAACATACAATATATATAGACGTCGTTTGATATATATATACACACACATAGAATTAATCACATTTGAAAAGCATGACATTTGCACTTTTTTTAAATATAGTATAACTTTTGAAAAATGCACAGAAAAGTATGACTTTTGGATTTAGTTGCGCATCTAACACGACGACAATTGTAATGGTAACGGCCGATGTGAACTTAATATTACCACGTGACACAACATGATCAGTTGAGTAGACCCCAAATGCTTTCATTTAATTTAAAATAATTCTAAAAATAAAAATAAAAATAAAAAAGCAAAAAAGAAAGAAGAAAGGGGAGCAGGCCGACAGTTGTGGCCAAGCCGGCTGCCACTACCCCCCACTGTTGTGGCTAGCGACTCTGATTGAGATGGTGGTGGTCGTAATCGAGGCCAACACTGCCAATGTGGCTAGGGGCCCCGATTGGGAGGGTGGTGGCCAAAATTGGGATTCCTACCATTGGAATCAAAGAACCCTCAAATCATTTGGGGCTCCTTCAATTCCAGCAGTGGGAGACCAATTGCGGCCACAATCGCTGACCCTCTCCCCATTTCCTCTAATTTAGTTGAATCTCCCTTTCTTTTTTAATTTTTTACATTTACTTTTGATTAAATAAAAACATATGGAGTCAACTCATCCAATCATATTGTGCCACATGACATCGTTAACTCCACGTTAATCGTTACTGTTAGAATTGACGAAACTAATCATGTTAGATGCGAAACTAAATCTAACGATTGTGCATTTCTATACTGTTTTTCAAAATTTGTGCTATATTTAGAAAAAAGTGAAAATCTTATGCTTTTTTAGGTGATTAACTCATATACATAATATTGTGGAATATTTTAATGAATAGGAAAGGAATATTTCATATTTAATTTTTAAGGAGATAATTTTCATGTGTATCTTATTATGAAAATATTAAATTATAAGAAAATTTAAAAATATGCTCAATATAATAATATTTACTAATTTGCAGTTAATAATGAGATAATTTATATGTGCAGTTTCCTATTACGTTTTCTTAACTCATAGGATAAAATCCTATATATTGTGTGATATACAACTACAAATTTCGTATTCCATGTCCTCCACCTTCGAGCTCTCGCTTTAGGCTTTTCTCTCCCTTCAAACTCTAGTATCGTCTTCCTAATATATACAAGCTTATGTTTACATGCAATTTGTCATACTTTATTTTGACGCGAAATCGCATGTTCTTACATTAAAAAAAGATAGTTGAATAGTTTTAATCTTTTTTTTAATCTAAATCCATGTAATTATGTTTATATTTTTTTAGGAACAATTTATTGTTGAAAAATCAATTTTGGAAATAAACTACTTATAAAATTTATAAATTAAGCATAGTTGTTGTATTAGTATTTTTTCTGTGGATCATACTTTTGTTAGCTGATTAATTTATACCATATTTTTTGAATTTCTTTTTTTATAAGTAATAGTTTTTTAAAATTTCAAATATAAGAAAACTAGATTAATGTCACACTACGCACGGGTCTTTATTAAGCTCCTTAATTAAATTTTCGTGACTTTCACAATAAAAGATTATTTGATATAATAATGAATATTATAGTATGCAATTTTTAGCACGTGAGTGGATTTAGTAGATGGAGATAGAGAGAAGTGGGAGAGGGAGAAATAGGTGGAAAGAAGTGGGTAGTTATCTATTGAATTTAATGGCTCTTATAATTGAAGTATAATAAGCATGGACATTTTGGAAAGCTACTCGATACTAATTATTATTAATTTATTATTGTTGTTGTTGTTGTTGCTGCTGCTGTTGCTGCTGCTGCTACTATTGTTATTGCTTTTGCTACTATTGCTGTTGCTATTGTTGTTGTTACAGCTACTGTTGTTGTTGTTTGTTGCCGATGTTATTATTGTTGTTGTTGCTGTTGTTTAGGATTATATTCTACTATTAATTTAAAGGCATTTTTTTAGATATTTACTAAAATGTTATTAAAATTTTTAGTTTCTTTTAGTTAATCCTGTACAACACACAGGTCATCATCTAGTATTATAATATGTTAGGATTTGTTATATAGCTAGAAAAGTGTCACGAAAAATTTATAAATTATGCCACAATTTAAATATATACGATTAGTGACTGAAATTTATGATAAGAATAGGAAGACAAAATATGATTACAAGAGAAAAGTCTATCATTGCTTAGACAAAAACATATTAGAACTCATCATGAAAAAAATGAATAAAAAGACATTTTTAGTCCTCAACCTTTTTAGTTTTTGTCGTTTTGGTCCTAAACCTTTTTTATGCCATTCTCAAGCTCAACCTTTTTTCTTTTTTCATTTTAGTCCAACTGTCTATTTTCCGTTAAAAAATATATTTTTTATCCAAAAATAACTTTTAAAATAATAATGTTCTTAAAAAAATATAAAAAGTGAAAAAAAGGCAACTGCCCCGACCGAGGGTAGGGGTGCCCTTGCTGAGACACCAAACGCACCCCCTTGATTGAGGTTAGCGGCCGAGGGGGTGTGTGTGTGGAGCGGGGGGACACCCCCTCAAATTGAGGGAAATCAAATCTTTGCGTAAAAGGGTGCCCCCGCCGGCTCCCCCAACCCCCTCCCCCCTCCCCCTCCCCCCTCCCCCCTTCCTTCTGCCGTGGCAACAGGGTCAATAGAATCAGGAGGCGGTGGTCGGCGGGCCAGTCTCACCTCCTATTGAGGTAGCTGCCTTTTTATGTTTTCTTGGTTTTCTTATACTTTTAAAATTGTTATTATTGTAAAAATTAATTATTGGACAAAAAATGGGGTTTGTAGCAGAAAAATAGATGGTAGAACTAAAGCGGCTAAAAACAAAAACAAAAGGTTTAGTATGAGAATGGCAAAAAGAAAATTTTAATATCAAAATGACAAAAGTACAAAAGTTGAGGAAAAATTGTCTCTTTCTCTAAAAATTTTATCAGGGATTAAAACTTCACAGAAATGTCAGAGAAGAATAGGAATTGGACACTTGAGTTTATCAATTGATTTAATGAAATTTAACTCATTTTATTATATTATTTGTAATTTTTAGATTGATTAGTTGAGATCTAAAAATTTATTAGTTATGACGGTGTTTATAAATATATATATATATATATACATATATATGCAAACTTTTATAATAGTAATTTTTTGTTTAAAAAAAGAAAAAGGCATATGACAACATAGCAATATCCAGACACTCCAATAACACCAACTTTATTGTAATTTTTCCACAAATTTTATAGAAATAAAGGTTGCACTTAATGTGATTTTTAGAGAAAGAAAAGAAAATACACGTGAGTGTGAAAATGATACCCTATGCACTTTTATAGGATTTTCTCTGGATGAATGTAGGAAAAAATAAAAAGAATGGACAAAAAATGAAAATAAAAAAGAATCAAAGTTTGTAGTTAAACTTAACAAATGAGAAAATAAATGGTTGAAAATGAAAAAACAATTAGAAGGGGAACACCCGGCTGCTTTTGCTTTAAACAGACCAGAAAATTGTTACTTCACCTGAAAATTGGGCAGAATTTTCCCCTAAAATTCCTGATAATTAAAAACCTACTAAGTGAAAAATAATAATATTTATAAACTTCCAAATGCAGCAATTATCTCAATCAATTTAACCAGTTACCTCAATCAGTAAGTCACATATAACGTCTCAAGGGAAGCACCTATAATCTTCAAAAAGAATTAGAGAGAAATTCTCGATACAACCCAACAAGCTATAGGATAATCAGATGTATCGACAAAATACTCAAACTTAGTTTCGGTATTAAAATGGTTCTCTCTAGCTCGTCTGATATTATGCAACAATGAAAGCTTGAAAATGAGCAAAAAATTAAAAAAAGAAAAAAAAAGGGAACATGTGGCTGCTTCTGTGTTATAGGACTGGATTTAGTTTAAGATTATTCATCTAGAAAATCATGACCTTACACTTTTTTCAAATATAGCATAATGAAAGAATAGTACAAAAAAGGCACAACTTTCAATATAGTTATGATTCTTGCACGACGTCAATCATTTCGTCAGATGTAACGGTTGTAGGTACCATGTCGCACAACATGATTAGATAAGTGGGTCCCTCACGTTTTTATTTAATTAAAAATAATTGTAAATTTTTTTTTAAAAAAGAAGAATTTTTAAAATTTTAAAATAAAAAGAAAGGAGCGGATATTAATTAGCCACGGGGTGCCGGAATTGAAAATCCCTCAATTTCTAGACTCTTTTGATTTCGACAATGGGGCCCCCAATAGAGGCCACTACCCACCTAATCTGGGCTGTCAGCCACAGCATATTGAATCAGCGACTTCAACTGGGGGCACTGTTATTAGAACCAAACCAAAATTAGGAATTGAGAGCCGGCACCCTCAGAGGTCCGATCTGTGTAAAGACCCAATATGCAAGATTGAGCTGTTGAACCCACGAAATCACTCGATTTCTAAGCAAAATCCTTTTGAACCAGTTGATTTAATGGGTTTGCTTTATTTTTTAATGAGTATAAATGTGTTGGAGTAAAAAATGTAAAGGTCGTGCCTTACTGTGCAAAATTTTCAAAGGTTGCTTGTTTAGGTTGTTAATCATTTATAGTTTATTAATACAATATAATATAATATAATATAATATAATAAATTTTTAGGATAATATCGTAAAATTATACTAAACAATGATTTGAGGTTTGTCTTTCCATTAGGGCGAGTGGGGATGTTTTTCCCAACCGCACCCTTCTTTATTTTACTTTTTTCTTAATCATTGCCACTTTTTGTTATTTAATTTCTCCGACGTATCATATTCGGTATTCAAAACTCGATAGGTCCGACTAATTGGTCTTCGAGTAAGGTTTGTTCACTATCCGGTGAAACCTTTACATTTGTGGATTTTCTGTATTCATAAAAATTGAATGCGATAATTCACTTAAAGCATTACTATCACATGAGCAATTATTTTATCCATTTAAAATAAGAAAAATAGAGAAGAGGAAACTATAAATAAGGTGCAAAAGAGATACGGTCTTTGTATAGAGTTAGGCACATTTTCTAACTATTTCCATCTTTGATTCTCTCATAATCTATATATGTGCTAATTAATGATTTTAATGTAACATGAGTTCCATCGTAATTTCATCTTCACAAGGACACAAGATTTTATATATCATTTTAGGTGGTATTTTAACACCTTATTTAGAAAATCTGTGTATGACTTTTATTTCTTATTTTCAAATCAAATTTTCTTTAATTATTTTCTCACAAGTTAATATATGAGATTTTCATATATACAGAATACTCGTTGCTAATATTTCACAAGTAATCCGGTTATTGACAATCACATCTAAAACATTTGATTAATGGGTGATCCTGTTCAATGAACTCAAGTATCTAAACTGAAAATCTTTGGCCACTGTATAATTTTTTATTCCTGTGAGTAGGATTTCATAGTTCATACGCATATAATGTATGCCTTATGAAATATAGTGCAATAATTTAATAAGATAATTCAAGACCACAATCATAATATGTACTCATGATAAAAGTCTAATAATAATACTTCTTACTAGTTAAGCATATAAATAAGCTAATTCATATAGTTGAATAATTTATAATTGATTCAAACAATACCTAATTGAAGTTGTTGTCTCCCGCCGCGAAGCACGGGCCTTCTTGTCAAGTATAAGCTATTATTGTACTCTTTATATAGTTATACATGAAATATTTCAGTATTTTATAGAAATAATATGAAGTGTATTTGATATCAATTGCACTCTCCAAGTATCGTATCTTCACATAAAAACATACATTATCAATTAGTTTAAGGTTATTCACCTAAAAAATCATGAGCTTACACTTTTTGTTAACTACAACACAACTTTCAGAAAATAGCATAGAAAGACACAATTTTTACACTTTTTTCCTAAATATAGCACACCCTTTGAAAAACAGTATAGACAAGAACGATCTTTGCACTTTTTTCTAAATATAGTATGATTGAAAAATAACAAAAAATGGCCCGACCTTCAAGTATAGTTGCGATTCTAGCACAACAACAATTATTCTGTCAAATGTAACGGTTACAGTTCACGATTGGATAAGTGAGTCCCATATGTTTTTATTTAATTAAACATAATTGTAAAAAAAATAAAAAAAGAAGATTTTTTTTTTCAAAAAAAGAAAGGAGCAGATTGTAGATAGCCGCGGGCGGGGTGTTGGAATGGAAAAGCCCTCAATTACGGGGCTCTTTCGATTTTGATTGTGGGGGCCCTGATAGAGGCCACCACCCACCTCATCAGGGTCATCGGCCACAACAGAGGTAGTCAGCTAGCCCAATTGGGGGCACTATTATCAGAACCGGACAGAAATTGGGAACCGAGAATCGACACCCTCACCGATTCGGTCTGTGTAAAAACCCAATATGGAAGATTGAGCCGTTGAACCCACGAAACCGCCATATTTTTAAGCAAAATCCTTTTGAACCGATCAGTTTAATGGGTTTAAGGGTTTGCTTTTATTTTTTAATGAGGTATCAAATAAATGTGTTAGGAAAAAAATGTAAAGGTCGAGCCTTACTATGCAAATTTTTCAAAGGTCGTGTTTTATTTAGGAAAAATACAAAGGTTGCTTGTCTAGGTTGTTAATCCTTTATAGTTTATTAATATAATATAATAATTTTTTAGGATAATATCTTAAAATCATACAAAACAATGATTTGAGATCTATCTTTCTAATGGGGGGAGTTAGGATTTTTTCGCAGCAGCACCCTTCTTTTTTTTTTTTTTACTTTTTTAATCTTTGCCACTTTTTGTTATTTAATTTCTTTGATTTGTCGTATCTGGTATTCAGAACTCGATGGGTTCAACTAATCGGTCTCTGAGTCAAGTTTGTTCACTATCGAGTGAAACTATTCCATTTGTGGATTTTATGCATAGAATTAAATGAGCGATTATTTTATCATTGTCCATTTGAAATGAGAAAAATAGAGAAGATGAAACTATAAATAAAGTGCAAAAGAGATACGGTCATGAGGTCCCTCTTTTCACTGGGGTGAGTTGGGATGTTTTTCCCAACCACACCCTTCTTCTTTTTAAAATTTTTTTTTTATCTTCGCTGCTTTTTGTTATTTAATTTCTCCGATGTGTGGTATCTGGTATTTAAAACTCGATTGGGTCCAACTAATTGGTCTTCGAGTCAAGTTTGTTAACTATCGGGTGAAACTTTCAAATTTGTGGATTTTTTGCATTTACAAGCGCTGAATATGAGAATTCGCTGAAAGCATTACTATTACATGAGCGATTATTTTATCAGTGTCCATTTAAAATAAGAAAAATAGAGAAGAGGAAACTATAAATAAAGTGCAAAAGAGATACGACCATATAGAGTTAGGCACATTTTCTAACTATTACCATCTTTGTATTCTCTCATAATCTATATGTGCTAATTAATGATTTTAATGTAACATGAGTTCCATCGTAATTTCATCTTCACGAGGACACAAGATTTTATATACATTTTAGGTGATATTTTAACACCTTATTTAGAAAATATGTGTATGACTTTTATTTCTTATTTTCAAATCAAATTTTCTTTAATTATTTTCTCACGAGTTCATATATGAGATTTTCATATATACAGAGTACTCATTACTAATATTCCACAAGTAATCCAGTTATTGACAATCTCATATAAAACATTTGATTAATGGGTGATGCTGTTCAATGAACTCAAGTATCTAAACTGAAAATCTTTGGCTACTGTATAATTTTTTATTCATGTGAGTAGGATTTTATAGTTCATACACATATAATGTATGCCTTATAAAATATAGTGCAATAATTTAATAAGATAATTCAAGACCACAATCATACTATGTACTCATGATAAAAGTTAATAATAATACTTCTTACTAGTTAAGCATATAAATAAGCTAATTCATATAGTTGAATAATTTATAATTGATTCAAACAATACCTAATTGAAGTTGTTGTCTCCCGCCGCGAAGCACGGGCCTTCTTTTCAAGTATAAGCTATTATTGTACTCTTTATATAGTTATACATGAAATGGTTCAGTATTTTATAGAAATAATGTGAAATGTATTTGATATCAATTACCTTCTCAAATATAGTATCTTCGTAGAAAAACATACATTTTTATATATCATTTATACAAGACATTATTCGGTGATCTTACTTCGCCACATGGCATGAGGAAAAACTAATTAAATTGTAATAAACTAAATAATAAGTGTTAATCACTCGATTAATTGTGGTAAGTCTTCTTAATTGAAAAAATCTTATTGGTTCTTCCTCGCCGCATCATTATGAGGTAGGATCAATTAATATTTTCTCAAGACTTTCGAACACAAAATAATATGCATTATATGTACACATATTTACACATATTGAAATGATATATGTTAATATCGGATTTTATGTGCCTATGAAGTTATAATTATTCTAATGTTATTTATCACTTACAATATTAAAAATTCTATTAAAAAAAGTTAAAGAATATTAAAAATTCTATTAAAAAAAGTTAAAGATTATATCTGGGCATTACCCATGCAAAGCCCAGGTTTTCACATGGTTTTTATCAATTGATTTCAGCTTGGTTTGAAGAGTTATTGCTGATGGGCAAGTACTGAAATAAAATTACTGAAAAATGATTGTTGATTTTAGAATAAATTTAAGTGTTTCGAAGAAATAATTTAAAATCGCTGAAAGTAAGAAATGAATTATTATTGGCAGATTCTATGATGAAACGCTAATTTATATTCCATGGTGCGATGCTATTTTTTATAGTCCTTCTAATATTGAAGATAACATTTCCTCCTATAGAACTTTCAATTTCGTCGCAAATCCATCGAGCTATATATAAGGTCAAATAATTTATATGTGCAACCGCTTACATGTCGAAATTAGTATTGATGATGTGGCCGGATTATAGTGGACCGTTTTTCTTTTGAAACTGGTTTATACGGTCCGAAAGCAAACCCTAATCTCTACTTCAACGGGAAATTCCCAATGCGAAGTTTCTGCCAGAGCACGATATTTGATCGTTATGATTGCAATTTAACAATCATGCAATTTGTGAGCTTGAGCTAGCTTTAGTTGTTTATTTCTTCCTCTATTTTTTTTTCCATGATACTCTATTAATTTATCCGAGCATGGAAGAAATCAAACAGCAAAAAGTTACATCTACGAGATTTTAATGATTTTGTCCATAGCCAAGTCCCTTAGGATTTTAATCCATGAGAGGAAGCTGAAGACTCTACGAGATTGATTGGATTAACTGTAGTCTGTATTCATTCTTATGCTGATGTGTTATCCATTTGGTTAGTTACCTTTCCAAAGCTGTTTATTGTTTTGATCCAAATCGTTATATGGAACAGGTGACGCTGGGGATTGGTTCTGGCACAAATAAAAGTGTCGTTCATTGTAGTTTGCAGGAAGATCAGGAGAACCTGGAGGTTAAGCTTCGCCGAATTATAGAAAACGTTCCCGTGCCTGTTAGCAACACCTCCGGTAGCTCTGCTGGTTCCAGTTCCGGGCGACTTTCACGAGGTTATTTGATTTTTCTAGAAGGTGAATGGCAAGCTTTGCATGGTGTTCGTCTCGTCTGAGCTTTATCTCTCTGGTGAATAAATTGATGAAATATTCGCGAGCATCAACTGTCGTTCTGAGCGTGCATTCTGTCAGAAGGACATGTCTTTGCGATCTTTGGCTCTTCCATGGATGGGTGCCGGCTTTCTGCTTGACACTTCTTTAGTAGAGTGAGGATGGGAAAAAAAAATCTGAAGCAGGTTCTTAAAGGTGGAGACACTAGATTAGTTGATAAGAGGGAATGGACATCTTACAAGTGAAAAGAACTTTGAAGATTCTGCTGAAGGTTTTTGAGTTGAGACGGTGAAGATAGAATCCATTAGTGGGTGTCCCACAGCGAGCAAATATAGTTACTGGTCTGGTGGTCCTGTCGAGTATATGAAAATTTTTCCATCGGAGTTTAGATGTGAGGAGCCATGGAGAAGGGACTGTGATTGCTGAAAGATTCAATTAAGAACAAAAAAGTGATTGAAGACCAAGTACAAGGTCGTGGACTACCTGATTTTCTTTTTCTTCTCAGTACTAGTAAGTGCCACATAGCCAGTTATTGGGTGCGGCTTAATCATTCATTTGAGCTTTCACCTTGTGATAGTGATTATGTTTTGGAAAAATATGGAGCTTACTGTAGAGTTTATCTACCACTCCTTAGGTTGTCATCATTGATTTATTTTAGATTATTTTAGAAGATGTTATGGAGGTTTATCCAAGTCATAGATAAATTTGGTGGAAGAATCATCTCAGTAATGCCATTGGAGTACTGAAGCTTGTTTTCTTTGTAGAGAGATGGGACATTTGAAGAGTGAGCGTCTGTCTGAGATGCTTCTCTGTTGTTAAGCAATTGGGAAGCACCGCACAACCTTTAGGAAATCCATATTGAACTGACGCTCTTGGAGTTTGAGGGGCAACGGTTTGCCCACCACTCCATTGTTTGCACTTGTTCTTCATTCTGCAAGATGGGTATTGATTACTGAAATCTTGAACTGACTACTTCTGTTTTTCTTCTACTGGCTTGTAATATTGTCAGATTTGTTGGGTTTCTGTCTATCGGCTTATGATTTATCAACTGTGGCTTTTTCTTCTTATCCATTTATCACAAGTAGTGCAATCTCCTTTGCGTTTTATAGTATCAGGCCATCTGCAGATGAGAAGGAGCAGAATCTAATGATACCAATGTAACTCCGAGCCGAATACCCTTTTTTTTCTTAACTTGATAAGTCAAACATCATTAAGTTTTTTTCACAGCTCTTTCGAAATCCTCCCTCTCCCCTCGAATATTATGGCCTGTAATTGTTCAATTTAGCATAAGTTGTCGGTTTACCCTTTTATAAACTGATCTTACTTTTAGTTTTACTAGTGAAACTTCCCGCCTCTTTGCGGCTAAACATTTTCTGTTCTTATTATATACAATATCAACTCATTAATAATGACAAGAAAAAGTTAGACGATCATATATAAATACTATATTTTTTTGCTCGTGCAATGCATGGGTTATTATCTAGAAAGGTTATTTTTAGATGTATTTTTAAAAATTTTGACATCAAAATCAAAATTTTCATTAAGTTCTATATATATATATTATTAAGTTGAAGCATTTAAATATTAATGCATACAATACAATAACAAATTTAGAATAATTGAAAATGAATTATATTACAAAATATAGATTAAGAAAATGATTTACTTAGAAAACATATCACATTTTCTTAACTATCAAATTCTAAAAAAGTGTAATAAATGACCTCCACGTATTTTGTAAAAAATTCATCTATTTTTTAAAAAATTTAAAAATATTCATCTATTACTATTTCAAAAGTGTTCAATATTTAAATGTACTTATTGCATATAGTAGATTTTTCTTTTAATTACTAATTATGTCAAAAAAATTTATAGATATTTAGTTTAAGAAAGTATGTTTTTATATATAAAGTTTGAGATTATATATTTTAAATCAAGAATGTGCTTGTATAATTAAATTACCAAATGTATGATGATTTATATGCATTTACTAATTTAGTCCTAATTGTATATACATTTATAATTGTATATTTAGACATTTACCTTTATGACTTTATATCATATATAAAATTATTTTTCTAATTCTATTTATTATGGGGATACAACTTTATCTATATATATATATATATATATGATCATTTACTATGTTACTCAACAATAGTTCTAGAATGATAATTAACAAACTCATAGAAAAATAAATATAATTTGAAATATCACATTACTTAGAAAATGTTGTTTGAATTATTGTTTCAAATATCTTAATTTAGAAATTGACAAAAAAAATCCTAATTTAGACACATATATATACTAATAAAAAAAAGATTATTAGGTTACATAACTTAATATCTTTTGGTGGATTCCTTAGTATTTTTTTCAAATTAACATCGTTGAATCCTTCAAAAATTAAGCATAATTATATTTATTGTTCAATATGAAATTCTCCTTATTGACATTTAAAAGAGGGTTATATAATTAAAAAAAAGTAACTTGTTTAAAAATAAAACTATTTTAAAAATTTAAACAAATGTCTTAAATTAGAAAATTATTACCATTTTGAAATATTAAATTATTAAAATCCCACCACCTAATTTTAGTTTTAATATATAAAGAAGATTTCTTTTTTCAAATGAATTAAAATAATATATTTGTTTAACTCTATGAATGACATGTGGAGGCTTAAGAGAGCTCCTTTGAAACTCTTCTTTAGCCTAAAATATAGACATAAATATAGATATAGATATAGATAGATTAGTTATAGACTTGCTCTTTACTGTGGACCATATCATTTTTTCCAAGAGCAAATTCTTAATATATATTTATTACATATTTATATAAATACTTAATGTTATATGGAGATTTATGTGTTCGTACAATATATACATATATATATATATATATTGCATTATGCAACATGCACTAATCAATTTAAACAGCTTAAAATATTTTCTATACTTTAATTTCCTCGATTTAGGTTATTCATGGAAGGTGGAAACTCTATAAAGTTTAGATGGATAAAGTGAATGAGTTTGTTGGGAAAAAAAAATAAGTTTGTTGGAAACTTGAATCTCAAGAAAGAATAAATAAATAAAAATTCTTCTTCAATATTTTTTTAAAAGAAAGAGTAAAAAAGAGGAGAGGAAATTTTACAATATTATAAAGTATTGGCACGAATCGTTCCATAAGTTTGTTTAAATGGATATGAATGGCATGAGAAAAATATTAATCTTTCTTTTTCTTTTTCTTTTTAGAAGAAAATGGTCGATATTGCATTGGAGTTGGATTTGGAGGAGGGAGAAGAGAAGTGGGAGGCGTCGACCGATTCGGGGGGCTGGGGGTGTCGAACTGGGGGCCTTGACCCCCCCTTCTAAGGTTTTCCTATGCATAAGTGAACAACCTTGTCAATTCAATATCTGCTCCCCTAACAGAAAGAATCTATCTTTAATCCTTTTGTATAAGTTGTCATTTTGCATTTGTTGTTTTTTTTTTTCGAGGTATTGTATGGTTTGTACTATGTGATAGGTTAGTTCAAATTATTATAACATTATATGATAAACTCTTGGATTAATTGCCTAAAAAATACAAACTTTTTTTCTTGACCTCAAAATGCACGAACTAATAATTTGATATCAATTTTAACATGCCTCAACTTTTTCGTTAATTTAAACGAGAATCTATGGCTACACCATCCGATAGAGATAGCCGAGGTCGTCGGTGACCTTATTGGGACAGCGATGGCCCCGATGAGGCCCTCATTGCCCAAATTAGAAAAAGTAAAAGTAAAATCGAGAAAAGAATGAAGATGGTACATGGTAAAAGTCTCATCGGCGGTCACCATCCCCCTAATTAGGGTTATTAGAGACCTTTGCGTCATGGCCAATCTGGATTGGGTGGACAATGGTTGTCGTTGAGACCCACCTATCGAAAAAAAGGAAGTTGTTCTAAAATTGTTATCAAATTGATAGTTTGTGTATTTTTAGATCAAGAAAAAAATTCATACTAAAATTGATAAATTGTGAAAAGTTTGTATTTTTTTGGCAATTAATCCTAAATTCTTTCGCTTTAAACATTGGTTCCACTTAAAACTGCTATTTGCCTAAACTAATATGCTCAAGAAAAAAAATAATATGCCAATTATAAGTTAGTTTGAACCAAATCTAGTACTTGTTCTAACTAATGTGTTTTGCATAAATTAATAATGTTCATCTTCGTCTTAAGGAGTAAGATATTTATATAATTGATTCCATTCCTTAAATAACTTGTAATTGGAAATACATATTTAAACTAAAGTTACAAACAAATAATTGTAAATAACATTAAAATAAAAAATAATGGTAAATTATGCTAAAAATAAAAGTGAAAATAAATTTAGTTTTATAAAATAAAATAATTATCTAAAATAAAAAAAGTCCAAGATAAAGTTATAGTATAAAAAAGTTTGCCCCAAAAACTCACTTTGCCATTAATCCACATCGTTTAAAATCATATTTATTAGTTTGTTATAATTTAATGTATTCACTAATAGCGCTATGAAGGTGGAGTTTATAATGGGCTCAACATCAGTTACAATTATCTCTGCATACACATAAATTGGATTCCGAGTAGAAATCAAATCAAGATCCGAAATATAGAATCCTTACATACCTCAATCTTGCTGGCAGAATAGAATCTCAAAGACATCCCTATTAATCCGAAGGAATGGGGATAAAAACGCTCGTTGAAGAGAGCTTTTAAATCTAGAATTGTAATTTTACATTAGACATCATCATTGCAAGTTCACAAACAGTAATAGTGGGCATCAACAAACACGCAATCTTAGAAAACACTCAACGAGACCCCGGAAGTACATTGTGTAGCTGATTCACTTTGAACTTTTGTCCCCTCTTCACATTCAGTAGCATGTCATTAAACTATTGCAAAGTTCTCGACCACCTTCGGTGTGATTCGAGTCGAATAAGAATACATGTTTCAAGGCCTTTGCATGATCTCGTGCAGTTATGAAGAGCGTTGGACCTCTTATGGATGGTCTTGACAACATGATTAGCACATGCATTACTTTTCAAACTGGACCATACTCCCCTGATTTTGATCAAAATAGGAATATGGCTGCCATGACAAGGGAATCAAGCTCCCCTAATATACGGCATAGTGGCACACGTCCTAGTCTGGTAATAACGAAGTTCCATGATATAGCACTATAACTTGTATCCGCTACTACATTGAGGAATGACTAAATTGAAAATAATCAGCACCAATCAACAAAGTTAAGGGGATATTTCTTATTGGAACATATTCAAAACAATCTATCCATCCATATTCAAGAGCAATACACAGTGTGAGGATGAACGAAATTTCGCTGCATGCTCATTTTTTCTCTAAGGATGATTCTTCTATATACTGGAAGAAAGTAGCCGAACAGTGGCAATTCGAGTCAAATAGGAAACCAAAGGGAAAGGGGAGACATAATGGAACAGAACACATGCTTCGGCCTTTGCATGAACGATCTCATGCAATTCACAAGGGAAGAGCGAGTTGGACCTCTGCTGGATAATCTTGACAGCATGATCAGTTGCATCCTGGACCTAAGGATATGCACGGGCACTTCTTTCCAACCCAAACCATCCTCCTCTGTTTTTTTTTTAATCAAAATGGGGATTAGTTCTCCAAAACACATTCGAAACAAAATATTTCACCAAAGAAAAGGGAGGAAAAAAAAAAGCTGCTATAAGATTGGCAGGTCAATGTGAGATATATGATCATGATGAACTTGAAAACACAATGATTTTCGAGGGTGCCTTAATTGAAAACAGTGAGCAATAATGAATATAATCTTTATTACCACATATGCCTCTCATCTTCGATAGGCAAGCTCAAGAAAAAGGACTACTCTGAGCATTTTCTATGACACAAGATCGTCGGCTATGAGTTTTATCCACTAGTAACATGCTCATGTTACCTCCCCAACCGATGAGGTGGCATATCAGAAAAGCAGCCTAGTACTAATTAAGTATGTTATTCCTTCCAAGCATACTACAGACATAGTACTCTATCAAACTCAGCAAACTTTAGTCCCACAAACTTCATCCACTTTCTTCCTATCCGAACTATATACAACAATGCGTCGTACGAACAATATATGTTTGGAGAGAAAATCTAAGAGTTCAGGAGTTGATTAAGTCAATTTATCCAATCCAAACAATATGGATGGTGTTCTCAAGGAACTAAGAAAGCAGCAGTTAGTTAGAGCATACGGAATTTGGCATGAATTGCTGCAATGTTGTCAACTACCTTTCCAAGCATTAAAATTCGAAAAAGTGAACGAGGGGACATCACCAGCGTGCTTGAATTCCTGTAGTTCTTTGAAGTTCAGCCACAGCTTCACCCACACCTTCGCTTCATATAGCTTCTTCTTCCCAGTATCAATGGCCTCAATTGTAAGATGATGAAGGGTCCCAGCAACCACCTGTTCTTGCCTTCACCACCCTCACAAACTCGAGCAGTGCATTCTTCAACCAAGAGACCCCAGTTAAATAAACAGTTCACTTGAAACTACATTTTCGAGTCTGAATCATAAAATTCATACATTCAATACCGAATGAATCATGAGGGATTTTTAATGCAAAATCGAGTTTTTCCCCTTCCGAATGTCTTTATCGTTAGCGTACTTCAGACAAGGTAGCAAATTTACTTCATCTTAGTCGAATTAACCGCAACATTGCCATTGTTAAAGGCTACTGAGCCTGAACTATGGCAAAGTAAAGCCGAATCCCTTTACGGTTAATTGTGCCTCGAGATCGAATTGCTAGCAGGTACACGCATCGACGGAGAGCTTGAAGCATGCGAAATCCCATTGCAAGGAAATCAAAAACCGTCATCTCGCAACAATTATCTAGAAATGGATATTTCATATCAAAAAACAGACTCAAAAATCAAACCCCAACTCCAACTGCTGAATCAATCCAAAGTGTTCATATACATACCTCCTTCTTGTTGTGCTCGGCAGGGTTAAACGAGCGAGGTCCTCGACGTCGGCGCCGTTCTTCGCGCCTCGAGGCTCGTGGACTCCTCCAAGCATGGTCATCCGGTCTTGGTGGCGGTGGTGGCGTCCTGCTCCTTGCGGTGGTGGCTGCAATTGGTTGCTGGCTCAGAAAGGAATCAAATTCAGTCCGGTTCCGATTTATTCACAAGACATCGACTCGGTTAGGTTCGGTTCGGTTCGGCTCTTCAAGTTTTGGTCCCCGGTTCGATTTTCGATTTGAAGGTTGAACCGGTTTGGCACCATTAAGCAGCGTCGGCTGTTCCTCCGTTCCCTCTATTAGGGAGCTGCTTCCTCAGTGGGCGGTGCTTCGCTGTGCTCTCTCCCGCCGGCTATATCTCTGAAGGGTTCAGCCACTTCCGATTCTCCGATCGCCGCCTGTGATTCTCTCCCGGTACTCGGTGCTAACGAGGCTCCGCTCACGGTAATATCCTCTCTCTCTCTCTGCTCTGCCGCTGTTTCCCGTTTCTCCGAGGCTGTCTTCTGCAACTGATTAATATACCTCTGCTCTTTGCTACCAGAATGTTGTGTAACTGTTGTCTCCTGCAAGCTTGATTGTGTATTCTTCCCATTCTTCCTCCATGAATGACTCCGTCCACAGCCAAGGTGTGGTTAGCCTGATATTGTTTCAGTAGGATCATGTATTCTGTCCTCGGAATGTTCTGGCTTATTCAGTTTTCAGGTTAAGGAGGAGAATTATCTGGTCTGTCGATTGCTCATTGTTCTAGGATGACTGTTGCAATACTAGGATCTCTTGTTTATAATTGGTTTGCTGCTTGCCGTATGTTCTCATTATTGGTTTGGTCGTGTTAAGAAGGAAATCTCGGACCGTATTTAGCAGCAACTATGGGCCCGAGTGGAAGCAACGGACAACTGGCTCCTCGGACGATACGTGTGCAGAAATTTGCTGAGGCTAGAGGCCCTGAACTTGAGAGACTTCACTCAATTGTTGCCCAGCGGCTTGGCAACAATTTCCGGTCTCAGAGAAACAAGAGGAGGAGGACCACTTCTCATGATAACCAAGCTTCGAATAGAAGAAGAAGGAAGAGGCAAAAGGGCTTACAATGTGACAATCCTGAACTCAAAACCCAAGAAAAGCTTCCTCGCCGCGTTAGGCGTAGGAACGAGCTCAGGATGAATCCTCAAAGCGGTTTCTCTACCTCTGGGGATGGAACGAAGAGGTTGAGAACACATGTGTGGAATGCCAAGAGGTTTACTATGACCAAGTTATGGGGGTTTCACCTTCCTCTTGGTTTGCATGGCAGGTAGTAGTTTTGTTTGGATGATATCTTGGGCAGGATTATTCTTCCAAAACGGTTTATGCATTTATCTTGTTAATGTTGTAATGATACAGAGGGAGAGGTTCAAGGGCTCTCTTGAAAAGGTGCAGGGAAGGAGTAGTTGTGCATGATGCTAGCTACCATCTTGCTGTCCAATTGGACGGTCCAGAGGTAGGTATTCCATATTACTACTGTTTCCAGCGTGTTTTATGATTGCCCACTGCAAACCTTCTAAAATGCGTGGCAATTCTCTCTCGGTGATATAATGAGATTGTCGCAATTGGTTTACGTGGTAATAAATTCCAGGATTCGTTAATATCAATCTTGAGGATGGTACTGGTTCCCTCTCCTCGCGGGCATCCTATAGATGGGCGGCCTTCTGTTCTATGTGGCTCTACATACGAAAGTGCAATGGTAAATGACTCGTGAACTCCATCTGGACAACGGATGACCTATATTTGCATATATGAAACTTTTCTTTCTCATCCTCTTTTGCAGCTTCACCACGTTGGAGAACCAACAGGTCGGCCAATTTGTCCAGTTATCTGTATATGGCGACCTTTGAATGAGAAGAATTTAGAAAATGCTGAACTAGATTATTCTGATAATGGCCATACTGAACCACGGAATAGTGAGGGCTCCAAACTATTTCGCCAGCTGTGGGTGTGGATACATGCTTCAGCTTTTGGAGAAGGATATAACGCTTTGAAATCTGCATGTCAGAAGGAGGTGATTATTGATGATGATTTTCTAGTCTACTTTACCAATTTTTAAGCCAACACCCACCCATTTTTCATGCTTAAAAATCAGTCTGAGTGTGAAAACTGAGGTGGGTGCAAAACAAGTAGCTAACAATTTGAGCTGATAGATCACCAACCAGCCGTATTTGATTCCTTCTCTTGCATTCTCTGTTTATCCCTAAAGCTAATTTTTAGTTCACTGGTTGGGCCAAGTATATTTTTGTAAATGTGATCAGTTTTCACCTGTTACTCCAGAATGTTTCCATCTCTGTAGCCAACAAATAAATAGTTCCATCCATATGCTTAAAAATTTGCTTGTTTGATCTGTCAGATGGATGCAAAGAGTATTTCCATCAACTGCTTTTCACTCGAGGGTCGCATTGCAAAATTAGAACTCATGGGATCAGGGGCTTTTCAACTTCTCAAAAAGATATTGCATCCCATTTCATGGTGGGTACACACTTTGAATCAGCTCATATTGTTTGGAGTTAAGAAAACAAAGTTGACTCATTATGCTGCAGTGTTCCAGGAAAATCTTTTCAGTTGAAGAAGCATTCAGAAGCTGTCAGCAATGATGACAAGATGAAGGATCATTCGTCTCTTAAAGAGGAGCAATTTTCTGACTCCACAGTTCTGTCCCTAGTAGTGAAGGACCCAAGGGCATATAGGGAGGAAGGAGTTACCGATGTTAAATCGGTAACTACTACTAAAGTTGAGTTTACATCGCCTGTTCAAGTTGAAGAGCATACAATACCTTCAGATGACCATGGAGTGTCACCCCCTTCATCACTTGTATATCCTGAAATTGAAGATTTATGGGATGCTAGTAGAGGAATAAAACCACCAGTGGACGAGAGTGTCCTTTGCCAGGAGAGACATGACAAGCGTCTGGAATTTTATTGCCTTAGTGATCCAAACTGCAGGACTTCGAGTACTTTGGAAGCCTTTCAGTCTTCAACATGCCCTATTATGCTTCTGAGGAAACACAGCCAAGCACACAGCCAAGAGCACACATCACTGGGGTAATTGCTTCCTTCTTTTCAGATTTATCCAATTTGCTTTTTGATTTACCAAATGACTTCATTTTTGGTTATTCCGATTTGGAAGAATTCTTCATTGGTCTTTAAATCTCGTGCTCATCCTTTCAGATGGTTCATTATACTCCCCTTGAGTTGGGTCAAGGCGTTTTGGGTTCCTCTTGTTACTATGGGGGCTCATGCAATCGGATTGAGGGAGAAACGCTGGATCTCGTGTGAAGTAAGTTGTGTGAATTCACATTTAAATTCAGGCGATCAAGCTTGAGATAACAGCTAATGCTTATGTTTTTTATCTTACAGGCTAGTCTTCCATATTTTCCTTCTGATTTCCCTGACTGCAGTGCGTACACTTCCTTAGTGGCAGCTGAAGCTGCTGCTTCTAGTTCAAAAGCAGATCTTCGGCCTCGTAAATTAAGACCTATGAAAATTCCCATTCCACTTCCTTGGAGTACTGTTCAAACTGCTTATGACGAAGTACCTTCTTTGGAGGGAAATTCTCAGATCCCAGCGGGGAGAGAAATATATAACATGAGGACATCTCGTGAACTTGGTTTATTTAATGAAAGGTTTGGTGGTCATTTGCTTCTATTTCCTCATGGAGTGGGGAATGAGGGGAGCCTGCAAAAGGCTTTGATTAATGAAGTTGTACCGTGCCAAGATGGCATAATTCAATTCAAGGATGAAAAGAAGTTATATTTCCTTAGAGTCATTCTGCGCGCTTTCAGAGAAGGTGCTTTTGAAGAAGGAGCAGTTGTGTGCACTCCTCATTTCTCTGACATATCGTTGTGGTCTTCAAGGTATGTCAGATCTCAGGATTCTTTCTATAATTTACGGCTTGACAGTAAAATGTGAGATAATGTCCTCTAATTTTCTGAATTTCTATCTAATAACATAGTTACTCCATATTTGTGTTTAATAAATCTGATTGGATATATGTGAGACGCCGCACTATTTTCCATATGAATGAGGAAATATGAGAGAAATCTGAGTTCTGCCTTTGCAGTCTTGAGATGATCACCATACAATTTTTGTCAAATGGTTTAGTTAAATTTGCAGTGTTTCCTCTTCTTATTCCTTGATCTTTGATAAGTGGGATCTGTGCCACTTCCTCCTAGGCCAGAGAACTATGGAAAAGGACTGCAAATTTCCGAATCGGCTGTGGCGTCATACTTTAAGGAGGAGTCCTCTGGCACATGGGTCCTCCAAACACCATTGGACCCGCTTGCAAGGGAATCTCACCGTCGGGGAATTGGATTTGTCACCACAGGGTTCGTCCGAGGGAGGTCAGTGAATCCTCTCTTCTTTCATACATAGAAATCTGGAATTTGTATGAAAGTATCGAGATATTTCCCTCTTGTGGTAGTTTAAAGCCTTCACGGCCTCAAAATCATCATCGTCCTAGCCAGCTGCTATGACCAGGAATGGATGTGTCTAGTCTGGTTCTTGAGAATCGGCTTGAAAGCATGTGCATCAGTGCTACCAGTTGCTACCTGGATGAACCGTCTGGTCCTGTCTCCAGTTGAGACTGAACTGGATAATTGCCAATATTTCTTTTATTTCAAATTCAGTTTTCTTCTTAATTTTCTCAATGGAAGTCATAGAAGCTGTTGGACCCATAGGATCTCTTCATACTATGAACCCATGCCTCAAGCCATGCAATGGCTAGGCGAAAAACTGACCAGAGCGTCAAATTACATGTGCAGTAAGAAGCCTGCTGCTGTGGCTATCTGCGAGGCAACCTCGCTAGCTCGACTCAGAGCAGAGCAATGGAGTGAAATGCACGTGAAGCGGAGGAAGGAAGAAATATATGTCCTGGTCCGGAACTTGAGGTCATCTGCTTATAGGCTTGCTCTCGCCACAATTGTCTTGGAACATCAGAAAGAAGATGTAAAGTCATTGTAATCAGACTTGTTAATAGGTAGAGATAAGATGTCTCGCCACAGTTGTCTTGGAACATCGGAAAATGTGAAGCACATTGAAATTGGCCTCGGTTTTTGCCATAACACAGGAAAGAGATATCGGGTTAAAGAGACTTACCAAGTGGATGGATGCTGGTGGAATCAACTCCTTGGGTCCAATGGAGTTGCTTATTTCATGCGAGAGGAATGTACTTTTTACTGAACTCGAAGAAATATTTCTTGAAAATATCTAATTGACTGTATTAATTTATTAGTTAATGGAATATTCTTCTATATTTTCCGGAGAATTATTTTCCAATAAAAGAAATTGGGAATTTATTACTTTATTGGGAGAAACAAGTCTTATATTTTTTAATTATTATTATTTGTTTTTTATTGGGAAGTAAAGTAAAGTGGGGGAGTCCACATTCGGATACGGATAAAGCTTGATACTGATGGGAGGGGAAGCATGAAAAACGTCTCTCTCCATTTGGCATTCACATGTAAGTTTGCGCCTCCCATTTTTTCCTTCTCTGGGTTGGGATGTCACCCTCAAGTTGATTGCGTCGAATTTCCTTTCCCTTTTTCCCTAAACAAACTAATCCTCGAATCAAATTCAACATCTTAAGGCTCGCATCCTCAAGTTTCTCTCCCTTCTTCAAGCCATGTCGACTTGGGGATTTGGGAGTTAGCAATCGTTTCGAAACGGCATTTAATGTGATAAAAACCCACTATTCTTCTATCCCTTTCAGTTTTCTTCTTAGCATGCTTTTAATGCGGTGAACGAGTTTTGAGTTCAGACTTAGTCTATCGGTGACATGATTTCTAAGTAGTCGGTGGAAGACACCGCATTGAATTATTGGATGCATGCTCCATCCAATTATGTATTAGGGACATTTTCGCAGTGTTGAATTTGTCATGCAAGCACAAGTTATTCATCGTCTCCGTGTGGCCTTGGGTGAATGCAATATATAGATGGCTTGAGGTCTTGTTAGTCGCGTAACAAAGAAATGAAATTGAATGGATTTGATAGAATGAGATGGAATGATATTTAAAGAAAAATGTGATTTTTATAGTTAAATTTGAAAAAGATAATGAGAGAACATTTTTTTTTAAAGAAAAAAAAGAACTTACCTATAAAGAAGGCATTTAAATATATAGAATTTAAACACAAAGGGTGATAATGAGTAAGAATAAATAAATAAATAAAACACAGAGTGTGATACTTATATAAAAAGTTAATTAAATGGTGAGGGATGATTGACGAGCATTATTTTTTTAAGTAATAGTCATTTTAACAAGTTTAAAAAGAAATGTCATCATAAACAAAAAAAAAAATTTCAATTTATTGAAGTAATATCAAATAGGAAAATATAATGAAAAATACTCTCTTTTATTTCTTTCATCCGACGCATTAAGCTTAATCTAATGAAGAATGTGGATTTTACATATGATTATGAATTTTAGGGAGTTGTAAAAAAGATCATGTTTAATTGAAAAGTCAGCAAAGTTGGCTCAGCTGTGTTTTAGAGAGTTGCAAAAGAGATCATGTCGAGCTTTGTTTCTCGAGGTTTTCTCCAAAAAAGAGAGTTATTTTTACCGGCGCCATCAGAACAACGCCGCCGTCTCTGGGTTTTCTCCAATCCTCCACCGGAAGGAATTTTACAGACATCTCTTCCGCTTCAAACATCAAACCCCGCCCATTCTTTCCTCTGCCAATTAGAGAACGTGCCTTACTGTTTTCGGCTTTTGAGCTGTTGTTTTGTTCGGAAACCGCGAAAGTTAACTTTTCGGCTTTTGAGCTGTTGTTTTCAGGGCGGGAATCGGACACGACAATGGCTGATTACGATACGAGGAAGATCAGGAACATATGTATTCTAGCACATGTTGATCATGGGAAGACCACGCTTGCCGACCACCTTATCGCGGCCTCTGGGGGCGGGGTCCTACACCCGAAGCTCGCGGGTAAGCTCCGGTTCATGGACTACTTGGACGAGGAGCAGAGGCGAGCTATTACCATGAAGAGCTCTTCGATTGGTCTCCACTATAAGGACTACTCCATCAAACTGTCGGATTCCCGCGGAGTAATTTTAGTTCCGAGCCGTCTGAGCTTGTAGTGCTTCTTCCCGCTCAGTTTCCAGTTCTCCTCCGAGCTGCGATCTCGTAGATCTGAGGTGCTGTCGTATCCGGCGAACTTCGGTGATGTCGATGCTCCGAGGTTTCTCCGCCGCCGGTACTTTTAATTGCTGCCGTTCTTGCTGTCTTAACTCTATTCAACGTCTCATTTGTTTAAAACGATAATGTTCAAACTTATAATTGGTGAGAAATTGTCGGAACAGTTGGGCAGCTCCGTCTCCTGCTCTGTTCGCAGTTGGAAGATTCCGAAACCAGGAAGTTGTCGAAATTGTCGCTTCCGTGACATTCTTCTCCTTGGAAAACAGTGTGCTGACGATGTAATTCTGTCTTCCTCATTCGAGTGAAGGTTTGTGTTCTTGGGGGCTGTATTAGCTGTGAAATTAAGTTCTTTGACTTCGTATCTGTGCATTTGCTTCCTATTTCTGCAATTTCTTAAGCAATTTAAAGTTGAGCTTTCAGTGCTTTATATAAAAAGCTGGTCAAATTCATCCTTTGCATTTTAATCTGTCTCACTCGTCCCGGTGTGATTTGGTTGCTAGATCTAAGGGTTTTTGGTATATCCTTCTGGGCCTCAATGCTTTTCTGGGGTTAGTAGTTTTTTTCTTGACAGTTGGGGAAAGCAGCATTTAATTATGAACACAATGCTTTTAGTCCCAATTAATGCTTTTTATTATCTTAAGCAACAGTTTCTTCATCTGGGCACTGTATAAATTTCTTGCTTTCCCGGTAAAGGGTTGCCTTAGATGTTGTAAATTAAGATTTTAAGCGTTGTCGACAATGCAAATTTTACTCGAACAAGGAGCAGTGTAGTTCTTATTGCTGGCAGAGCATTTATTCACAGTACATTGAAGTTGTGCTCGATTTCCCATTGCAGGAATATCTGTAGATCTCCTGTGTTCCCTTCTGAATCTTTTGGCTGTCTTCTGCATTGTTTCATTGAGCGATGCCAGTGTGTCTTCGCAGGCTATCCCTGATATTCCCTTGCGAGCTAATATACCGACCCATAGAACATGGAAGAAACACGTCTCCCCTCTGAGAGCACCAGAACCTGGTTTTGTCATATCACCAGCACATCCACCACACTATGGCCCCTTGATTACTTCTGGTCATCCTCCTGCAAGTTCTCGTCTGTCCAGACCATCAATGAAGAGCAGCACTCTGGTGCCTCCACCAGTTGGCATGCAAGTCATTGCCCCTTCTCAGTACGTTCCCGGTGCCGTTCCTGGCGGTTGAGCTGAGCCTCCACTGACACCTTATGCCTCACGTAAGTTGCATCTCGATCGTATTTTCATACTCTCCATCTATATATCTTCTGTAGTTGCATTGATCACTGAAGAATGATGAGAAGTGCTTTATCGATACATAATGGCATAACTATTATGTGGGATCCTGGTCTTTTCAAATTTAATTAGATGCTTCTACTGTTAAGACTAGTTCTTTTCCCTTAATGTCCAGTATTGTTTGACGTAAAATTTTATTTTTCTTTATTCCAGATTGTTGCAAACTAGACACGGTGTTGAAACGAGGGGTTCAAGGTTGTCACTGTGTCTACCCCATAAAACTTGATCTCTTGCTTCTGAATATTTCCCAGAATCCGGATTGGAATCTTTTTCTTGTAGATTTTGCTTCCCAGCTAGGATTACGAGTGTCTCAGATAGAGTTGATAAATTTCTGTGTAATTACCTTATCAAGTTTAAATATCTCATTCGCACACAGGAATGAGTTTCTCTAAAAGTGATGCTTCTGCTATAAATTCTTCACTTTCTCTGCACAAAGTCCATCTATGCCTGGGTGATTATGAACTTCTCAACTTTACCTGGTTCAAGCCACCTCAACTTTCTCAAAGTAATAATGGCATTCCTCTGATATGCTAAATTCTCACTGCAACAAATGTTTTAGTCTAATCTAGCTTTGCATCAAAGGACATTTTTGATATGATATGTGACTATAAAAGGATTATTTTTCTGCTATAGGAGTTTTTATGGTTCTATGAACAATAGAAAAAGCTATGTAACATTCTGACATCCAATGCCAGTAAATTTCTCCTCTGTACGTTTGTACTTATGAGTTGCTAGGCATTCACTTATAGAGAATATCTGCATGTTTGTTATCTTAAGGATGTGTTGCCTTGATGGACAAAAGAAGTATGGAAATGGATCATTGCTAAGTATATAGAAACATAAATGTAGAAGGGAAGGATTGGAAACGCATTTAAGTTTTCTCTTAGGAGTTAGTAGTTCTAATACTATGCTTGATGTTCCATGACTGAGAATTGCAGCTTATGGAGATGGTTTATTTTCCCCTGTCCTTTTCATATCTACTTTGTTTCTGAATGAATTCTTTTATTGGCTCTGATGCAGCTCCTCTTGTGGCAGCATCGCCTATAGCAGCGCGACCACATCAGCCTACTGCCAAGCCGTCTGCCGCTTCAGATGGAGAAAGTCATTCCAATCTGGTTTTTATTATCGGTATTGCTGCTGGGATTGCAATTGTTCTTTCTATAGCTATGATAATTATTTGTGCATGCGAATTCAGATGAGGAAATACTAAAGCATCTGAGGAAGTCGTGGATAAGGATATTGGTATGTATATTATGTGATTAGAGACTATGATATGTTCCATCATAATCAAGTGTTTCCACAGGATGCACTGTTCACGGTTGGTGGAACAGCCAAAATGTCCGCAGCATTCTGGTACCCTGTTAATGGAAACCCATGGCATGGATCGGGCCACTTTTTCTTCAACTGCGACTGGGTCTCAATGGACATATCCTCTGGCAAGTCACTCCTCACAAAGACTGCCTCGTCGGGTAGTTCATGGGATGCTGCAGGTGCTTTCTCTCTACTATTCTTGGTGATATCCCTGTGCCTCTGTTTTCATAGCCTATTGGATTTTTGGACCCAAGTCCGCTTAATATAAGCCCATGGAGATATCTCTAGGGTAGTTTGCTTTTGTCCTACATTTTAAGGAATGACTGTACTGCTTTGCATAGGTTTCAGTACTTCAAAGTTTTGCCATTCAGAGTCCAATTCTTTAGATCAATCAAGTCTCACTTTTTTTTTTCCCTTTTTTGAGGGCTTTTTCATAAGTAGGGGGTGTCCTTATTTAATTCCAGTTTTGTGCTGCTTTTTGGTTTTCATAACTGGAAGGGGGCATGGTGGCATAGCAGCCTCTCTGTTCAGTCAGTTATTTACGTTTTTCAATTTTTCCATATTCAAAGGCTATCTATTATTTGGATTAATGAGGTGGCCAAATGCTGATAGTATTAGATCAACATGGTTCAATTAGGATGGCTGTTATTGATTAGAGTTGTGCTGGCACAATAAACACGCAACTTTGATCATTTAAGCATATAAATGCCATTTGGTCCATCCTTACTGCAGACAGTGATTACTACTTTGTTTACCCTATGCCATGAGCTGGAAAAAGTAACTGATTTGACTGGTTGACAAGCGATTAGTATTTTGGTCTTTAACACTGGAAGAACTTAGCCTTTTGATATTCCATCTTGATAATATGAAGGGGTCGATTTTTATGTAAATATTAGCCTTATAACTTTAACCTCTGTATTGGCTTAGTATGTAACATGGCATATTTCAAATTTTATGCCTTTCAGGTTTTGTTAAGACGGTCCATATGCTTCAAATGGTCAGAAGGGTACATATTACTTTGAATTCTCACAGCCTTTGAGAACGATGGATCGCCTTCAATGGGTCAAAAAGTCATCTCTGATTTTCAGATTTCTTTTTTTTTTTATTTTTTTCTATGTGCTGGATAGAATGTTCTGCATTGCTGGCAAAAAGTTGTTTTATATATGTCCATGTTCTATGAAAATATCTTGCTAAAGAAAAGCACTGCAATAACTTTCAATTGTTTGGACAAAGGATGAACTTAATACGGCATTTTAAAGAGTATACACCATCATGTTCTTAATATATCAATCGTTGGTTGATTGATATATCAGTTGCTTTGTAAATTGTAACCTTCTTTTGTGTGCAATTTCTGTTTTATCTGAGAAACAGACAATACCTTGTATACATGCAATTTCACTCCAAAATCCAGAAATTTATCCTTTGTTTAGAAGCTTAGATATGTTGCATCATAATCAAGCATTACCCGATTTCCACAGGATGCACAGTTCACGGTTGGTGGAGCGGCTGAAATGTTCGCAGCATTCTGGTACCCTGTTAATGGAAACCCATGGCATGGATCGGGCCACTTCTCCATCAACTACGACTGGGTCTCAATGGACATATCCTCTGGTAAGTCACTACTCACAAAGATCGCCTCGTTGGGTAGTTTGTGGGATGCTGCAAGTGCTTTCTCTCTACTATTCTCGGTGATATCCCTGTGCCTATCTGTTTTCATAGCCTATCGGATTTTCGGACCCAAGTCCGCTCAATATATGCCCATGGAGATATCTCTAGGGTAGTTTGCTCTTGTCCTACTTAGGAATTGGACTGTTGATAAATGAGAGACTGTACTGCTTTGGGTTTTAGTACTTCAAAATTTTGCCATTCAGAGTCCAATTCTTTAGATCAATAAAGTCTCACTTTATCTTTTTTTCTTTTTGTTTTTGAGGGCTTTTTCATAAGTAGTGGGTGTCCTTATTGAATTCCACTTTTGTGCTGCTTTTTGGTTTGCTTTCTGTGTCATGTCCTTACAGTTTATTAATAAATACATGCCCTTATCTTCTTGTGAATGATTGTTTGTGCCTCTTGCTCGGACGAGTTCGGAGGGAAATCGAGAATGCTACTCTTTGTATTTGCAAATACGAGCTTCCTCGTGGTCTTAACTTACTTGATGCCCTCGATGTATATGTAAACTTCTGAATTAGTATCTTAGAATAAATCCATGTTTATGTTGGCACTATAAGAGATGTTATGGAGAATATGACAATTTAGTCTGAGTATTCTGAAAGTGTTGTAAAACCAAATTCTCATGAACGTGGTAAATCCGGTGTAAACAGTATGCTTAGACCGGGGGAAGGGATTTGGTTGCGTCTGCAAAGGAAAATTTATAAAAGGTCTAAAGAAAATGAAGTGGGAATAAAATTGACTCAAAAGAAATTTAGCACCCAAAAAACTAAAATCTTTCATCAATTTTCTATTTGAACAATACATTATGAATAATTGTGGCACGATTACTATATATATACACAATTAAGATGTTATCATTTATAAGACTTTTAATATTAAGTTGGTTCCTAGAAAGTCATTTTCCTACATTCCAATTTGGTTGCATTGCATAATTAAAAACTAAGCATATTATCGCAGATCTACCAAAAATTGATCTTTCACGCATGGTGTGTATTTTTTAGATTTAACAGTGCGTAACAAATCCTAGCAAGTCGAGTACTCATTATATACATGCATGGTGTGTATTTTTATATTAATACTAATCGTGGAGCCTGTGCGTTGCACGTGATAAATTTAATAATTGTTTTGGAAGAATTTTATAATATAGTGTTTTAAAACATTTATATATATTAATATACATCATTATAATTTTTATTTCCTTTAATATTATTATTTATGAGATTAAATAATAACTTTGATCATAATCTAATAATTCTGATTAAAAAATGAGAAACTGAAATTATTATGTTAGTGTATAAGATATAAAATGGGAAAAAAATTGAAAAATTCACGTTTTTAAAATTGAAGAGCTCACATGTACCTTAGCAAAATAATAGACATTTTTGGTCTTTGACATTGTCAATACTTGTATGGTGTTACATTGTATTAAAAATTGAGCTTTTGAAAAGAAATATTTTATAAATTTGTTCTTAAAATTAATACACCCAAAAGGATAAAATTAATTCATCTTTTATTATTCTTTTCAATTAATACATTGAAGTATATAATTACTATATGTATATATATGTATACCATGATGATTAAACTTCCAATCAGAACTATCAAGCATAATTAAATCAAAAAGACATTATTAACGGAGCATAACCATCTCTCCGTTTGATTGTCTTCCTCAACTATACATATGGTGAGCAGCTAAAACTATTATATATATATATATATATGCAATTGGAGTTGGAAAGATAAATAATAATGAACTTCAATAAATAATGTTGAGTCAAGAATAAAGGAATTTAATTATGAAATTTGCACACGAAAAATTATAGACCAAGCAATATATAAATTTAGCAGAATTAATATATATATATATATATATAGTTTCATCCAAAAGAAATAATATATATATATATATATATTTATATATATGTATATGAATATGTAGCTTGCATGCAAGTGAATGAGATGCGGATACATATAGAATTACGTGGAAAACCATATTCGATAAAAATTATATGTACGGCTTGGAGGGAGATCTTTCTTTCATATTTTTCGAGACTCACCTTACAATATGAGATTAAAAGTCAAAATAAATTATTTTAGCCCTCATAAATAGAAAACTAATTCTTAAATCCCTTTCACACTCATGTCACGTCGTATCACAATGTGATAAAAAAATCAATAAAAAAGATCCTATGCCGGATTAATCGTATTCTGGGCTGGAGCAATGAACCTAAGCTTCAGTCATCATGTATTGAACAGAAGCAAAAGCCTCAGTAACAATTGGACGGTAGTAAAAAGTCATAGCAAACCCCCCGTAGCTGCTTGTACTAAAAAACAAGTGAGCGTAACTCCTCCTAGATAATAAAATATATTGACATGGGGAGGAAGCATAATGGTTAAATTTGTAAAAAGCAAAAAGCACAGGAGATTCGGTAATGTAAACCTCCAATCATGAACCTCCAGCACACCTCGATTTAAAAGGAATATATTGAATTTATATGTAGAGAATTTTGGATATTTATTACCTGATTTGGAATTTCCAATACACTTAGTTGATCCGTAAAACTCGACCGAAGTAAATTGATTTTGTGCAATTGATGACGGTTTGATATCGTTGACAATGAGAGACCGTACTGCTTTGCGTAGGTTTTTCGCCATTCTTTTTTTGAGTGTTTTTTCATAATTACTGGGTGTCCTTATTGAATTCCACTTTTTGTGCTGCTCTTTGTTATGCTTTTTCATAAGAAAATTCTCTTGAACGCGGCAGATCCGGTGTGAACGGGATGCTTAGACGGGGAAAGGGATTAGGCTGCATCTGAAGAGGAAAATTTATAAAAGGTCTAAAGAAAATGAGGTTTTAATGAATTGGATTCAAAAGGCTCCAAAAAAACTGAAATCCCTAATCAGAACTGAACACTTTAAGAAGTAAATCTGATTTTGATTTTGTGCAATTGATAACGGTTTGATAAAGAATTCCAAAATAATCTGTTGATAATTATATAATCAAATATAATTAATTTTGGAAGATTTTCAAGAGATTTTATTGATAATTTTGTAATGGAAAATAATAAAATAAAAAACTTTAACTCAAAAAATTTGAGAATATCTCATTCAGAAACGGAACGTTTCGAGGGCATTTGGCTCGGTTCGCCTTGTATCTATGTATAAAAGATGATGTAGTGATGAGTTTTAATTCTTTTTTATTTGGAGATTGGAGTTATTGATAGTTGGACATTTTTGGGTGGTAGAAAAATCAGCGATGTGGACTGTGTCCCCTAATCATCTAAAATCTAATTACGCCTGGCCCCACTCGACCTTTATATTTGTCGTTTGCTTTCCGTTTGGTTTACTTATAATCATGATTTTAATTTTAAAATTTATTTATTAAATAATAAAAATATACATTTTTCAAATTAAATTTATAATATTATCTCTTTTTTTTTACAATTAAAATTAAAATTAAAATTATTTTAATTTTGAAACCAAACACCCCTTAATTTTCCTAAAGAATTGATGAGTGACTCACACCCGCCCACAACCTTTTCCCCAATACCATTACTACGACAGTGTGAATGCATGGGAAAGAAAAAGAAAATAATAATAATAATAATGTGGGTTTGATCTCTAAAGCTGCCGTGTGAAAAGAAAAGAAAAGAAAAGAAAGAGAAAAAAAGGGGACCACTCTGCTTTGTATTGTGAAAAACGGGCGTATGTGAAAAGAATCTTCTTTCAAATTATGTCATCGTCTGCCTTCTTCATCGGCAACGACCTCGATAGTCCTCGTCCCAACACCAGCGTGTTATCAACGAGCTCACCTCTGTCTTATCTTCTGGGATCCGGAGACCAGCACGCTTGACTCTATCGCTAGCTCCTCCTCAGTAGCGGCGGCTCGCCACCGTGCCCCTCCTCCCAAGCGTGATAATACTCAAAGGTAACTGATCAGGCGAACTCATATTTTGGACACTAAATTCATCTTCTGGAACTGTTACCGTCATCATTTTCAACTTTCAGTCAAAAGACCAAATGGCGGATATCGCGAACGCTGTGTTTGGCGCTTGCCTCACGTGCTGGGATCGCACGGCGAATTACAGAAGGTACATCAAGAGTCTCGGTGACAATTTGACTACCCTCGAGAGCAAGATCGGAGAGCTGGGCCATGTCTATGATGACGTGGACCGACTGGTCTCAACAGCTGAAGAAGGAGATCGATGGATCCGAAAGCACGACGTGGCTGGCTGGTTGCACAGGTGGAAACCCATAGGGAGAAGGCCGAAGAGATTCTGGTCAAGGGGAAGGATATGATGGGAACGAATTGCCTGTGCGGACTCTGTCTCAGCAACTGCCGCTCACGTTACAAGCAGTCGAAGCTTGCCGAGGCAAAGGGAGTCGAGATAGAGACTGCGCTGGTCGAAGGCCGTAACTTCAAGGTCAAGGAAGATGTTGCCTACGAGCCTGCTGATCCCCCGATGTTTGAGATACCTCTCGAGCCGCCAGTGGGCTTAGATTCCAGCTTTGAGGAGGTATGGAAGTGGGTTCAAGATGACAGACGTGAGAACGTATATGGGATATTGGCATGGGCTGGGTGTGGGAAAGACACCCTCCTAAGAAAAATCAATGAATTTTCCTGGATTATGATGTGATGATTGCTTGGTTGTGGTTTGGTTTGTGGTGTCCCAACCAATTGATCCTACAAAAATTCAGAAAGCCATCTGGGATAAATTGAATCTCCCTAAATCGGAATGGGATCGCACCAGTGAATTCGATAGAGCTCCCAAGATATTGAACATCATGAAGAGAAAGAGTTTTCTGCTCTTTTTGGATGACGTATGGGACGAAATAAATCTCTTGAATATTGGCATCCCTTATCGCGGTCATCAACGGCAGTCAAAGATCATCTTCACAACCCGATCAGGGGAAGTATGTGGTCTAATGCAAGCTGAGAGGACAAAGAAGATTGGTTGTTTGCCACGAGATAAAGCCCTCGAACTATTCCGAGAGAAGGTGGGTGAAGAAACTTGGACCGCCCATGTTGAAATCCCAAGGCTTGCCGAATCTCTAGTTAAAGAGTGCTCGTACTTGCCGCTTGCTCTTATTACTGTAGGGGCAGCTATGGCCGGTAAGAAGCATCCCGATGAGTGGGGACGAGCTATTAAATATTTGGAGAATCGCCCATCAGACTTTACAAGAATGACAGAAAGGGTGCTCTCCGTGCTAGAATTTAGCTATGATGCTTTGCCAAATGAAACGCAGAAGAAGTGCTTCTTGTATTGTTCAATATTCCCAGAGGATTATGTATTTGATGTGGATGAGTTGATTGATCTATGGATGGGGGAGGGCTTTCTCAGCGAATGTGAATGTTCACATGAAGCACGTGATTGGGGAATCGATATAATCAGATACCTCATACGTGTTTGTTTGTTGGAGGTAGTTGACGAGGGTATTGGCGAAGATTTTAAAATGCATGATGTAGTTCGAGATATGGCTTTATGGTTGGTATCTGAGCATGGGCAGAAGAAGAATAAGATAGTATGTTTGGAAAAGCAGAGGTCCTTTGAGCCGAAGGAATTTATGAAGTGGACTAATGCAGAAACAATTTATCTCCAGCTTGGGTATCAAAAGATGGAAAACTTCGCTGTAAACACTCCCGGCTTTTTCCAGTCTATCTACTCTGATAATACGAGGAACCAGCATGAATACATTTCCGAAAGGATTTCTTTTCTTCCATGCCATTGTTGAGAGTGCTGGATTTGTCATCCAATAGTGACTTGGAAGATTTACCTAATGATATTGGAGCACTAGTAAATTTGACGTACCTTGATTTGCGGTGGACAAGTATAATCAAGCTGCCTGTGGAGCTGAAGACACTGACAAAGTTGGGTGTTTCTGCTTTTAGATGATAAATGTGATGTTCCGAGGGGACTGATCCCAAGTCTTCCATCCTTAAGAGTGCTTTGGATGTCTCGTCCACAAATAGATGAT
>NW_022204034.1:0-35633 GCF_007655135.1 Punica granatum | reverse complement strand
GAACAGGATAATGACATGTCTGTCCCCATGTGGATGTGGTCGTACCTTTCTCTTGCTTCTTCAATGAAAAGCTCTTCCCATTGCTGAAGAGGCCTGAACCATTCTAGGAATTGGATAAAATGAGTGTCTGAATTCCTAGCTTCAGTCGGGTAGCTGATCATTTCTTGTACTGCAGCATGGCACCTAAAGAACTTGAGCATCTATACTAATTGGATGCCAATAGTATAACAATGGCATGCATACCAGTAAAATCACTTCATCTCTTCAGGGTTTGGCGCGAGTGCGAAGTATCTGAATGGATGGACGTACGGAGAGTGAGGATGCATCCCGTAAGGTAGGAGAGCGAGTCCTCCATGATATCGGAATATCCTCCATTGATAATGCCAGAGGAAGTTGCGTGCCTCTGTCTGAAACCGTTTATCCCATACTGAGTTATGAACTTCAGGGGGTATGTCTCCCTTATTCTTCCCGGATTCCTCTAGTGAGCACCTTCGGCTTGATTTTGCATGCAGGGTTGTGAACTGCAACCTTGAGAACATGCAGATTGCGGGCAAGACCTGCAGAGTCTACCGAGTCAGTGCTTGTTCCTTCCTTGACAAGAAGTCCGCTAGCGTGTTGTGTTTTCCCCTTAATGTGTTTGACTTCAAAGTCAAACTTAGAGAACTATTCTGCCCACCTGAGTAGTTGAGGGTGAGGTAGTTGCTTCTACTTGAACTGCAACATCTTGGAGAAGCTAGACATATCCATTTCCACCAGGAATTTATATCCCACCGGGTGGAACTCAAATTTCTTTATTCCATTCATAACCGCCATGATCTCCTTGAAAGTGGAGTGATAGTGTTATTCCGACTGCTTGAACCTTCCACCCCTATAGCCACAGATATGGCGCTTGCCATCCAGTTCGTCAAGTAGGACCGCTCCCCAGTATCTGTCACTTGCATCTGTCTGGAGTATCCTCTTTCCCGTAGAGGGAATCTGGAGTGGAGGAAGGGATTGCAGTTGAGCTTTAAGCTCCTTAATAGCCTTTGTCTGATTAGGACCCCGTGTAGGGGCGTCCTTTTTCAGCATCTTTTCCAGTGGGCGGGTGAGCTTGGTTATCTTTGGAAGAAAATCTCTGAGGTAGTTAACTGTGCCAAGAAACTGTTGGACCTGCTTCTTGGTAAGTGACTCGTCAGGGTATTTGAGTAGCTCCTGAGCCACATGTGGCTCTGGTTGGTACTGGCCATTGGCAAGTTCCATGCCAAGAAAATTGATCTCTCATTGGCCAATTACCATCTTCTTCTTAGAGAGCATGATTCCACAGTCTTGAACAATATTTGAGAATTGTCGGAGCAAAAGGATATCGGCTTCTTCTGATAGGCTGAACAAAAGGATGTCATCAATGTATACAAGGGCTTGGTCCATAATAGGACCCGGCACATAGTTTTCAAAATAGCGACAGAGCTGTCTTTAGCCCAAAAGACATGACCTTCCACTGATAATGGACATTTGGGATACATAACCCAGTTTTGGGTCTATCTTCTGAATGGATCCCGAATTGCCAAAAGACTGCCTTCAAATCAAACTTCGAAAACACCTTAGCCTTTGAAAGGCTAGAGAAGAGGGCCTGTTTGTTCGGTAGTGGAAACTTGTCATCCTGTAGAAAGTGGTTGAGGGGCTGGTAGTTGATGACCAGCCGCAGCTTTCCTCTGATTTGCTTGGACCGCTTATTGACATAAAAGGCCTTACAAGCCCATGGTGCATCAGAGGGCTCTATGAGATCTTGCTGAAGTAGTTCAGTACATTCAGCGGTAGCAAGTTTCTGGTGCTCATGATTCATTCCTGAGTGACTGGCTTTAGTAGGATTGATGTCTTTGTTCTTCTTGAATGGCAGTTTGACAAAGAACTACTCATTTTTCCATAATTGGTGAGGACATTTCTCTTGGAACTTTGAATGAGAGTTCGCACAAGAATTCTGCTTGAGTTCCAGTGCCAGTTCACTAAGGATCTACTTGACTTCATCGTCCTGGGCCATGAAGAGTCGGGGAGTCTGCACATATGGTTGAAAGTAGTGCTTAAAACGGACTCCTTCTGGCATCATCCTGGGCTTATTGACCTTTGTAATCACATCCCAGCCTACAAAGATGTCCTTCCTGGGCAGGGCTGAACCCAACACCCTGGTAATAAGATAACATCCAGGAAAGAACTGGATCTTGAGAGGTCGACTGATGAGGTGAATGGAGAACACCTCACTGCGGCTTCCAACACTCTTTGAGTAGTACCTTCGGGTTCATGATCGTCTGGGCAGCTCTAGTGTCAAGGAACGCAATAACCTTGATAGGTTTCGTATATTTGGAGATGTAGACTGACACTGGAAAATGAGGAACTGAATTCACCAAATTAATCCTTTCAGTTTCCTCTACTGCCATATAACAAGTGTTTGAGTCAGACCCTGAAAATCTAGAGTCCGAGTCAGTTAGAACTTCTTGGGCTGCTATAGAAGATGGTCTAGCTTCTTCATTCAGAGAGAAAAGGGATTCAACATCATCTTTCTCCAGTGAGATCCATGTGGCATTTTCTAGCTGCTGGACTAGTCTTACACCTTGCTTCTAGGCCTTTGGACAGATCTTGGCGAAGTGGCCTGGTCGATTGCAAATATAGCACCTAGAGAATTTGTACTTCTTCTCGAACCTGCGCTTCTTCCTCAGGTACTTCCATTTCTTTCCATAATATCTTCTAGACTTTACTTTTGACATTTTTCACTTCTTATAGTGCTTCTTCTTCTTGGTTGGGCAGCTACAGTCTTTGTCCTTTCTTCAGCACTTGATATACAACTCAGGCCATTTGCAGGCCTTCTCCATTGACTTGTCTCCCTTTAAGACTTCTTTGATGGCTTGTTTCTTCATGCAGGCATCTTCGAGGGCCACGTGAATCTCCTACTGGATTTCTCAAACAGTGCAGTCAATAACTCTTTTACCTCTAGCCTGTAGTAACCTTTCCGCTGCTCTTGCCAGTGATGCAGGAATAGAGGAAAGGAAAACTTGCTTCAGGGAGATGTTCGCTCCGAGCTCACCATGTGCTTGAAGTGTAGGTCTAGTTGCTTTCTTTTGTAGGAACAACACTTCCTTTCAAAGAACTCTTTTCGTTTGAGTTCTCTGAGATTTCCAAGATGTCCCACAAAATAAACATGTAGGATATGGACTACTTCGGTAGGGCTACTTACGATGAACTAAACTTGTTCTTGATCTGTCAGTCCAGTCTACCAATTCTATAAGGTCCCAGTAAACCGAGATACGAAATCTGACATGAGCTCATTGTTGTCGTGAACTGTGAGTGCTCTAGTAGTGAGATAGGCCAAGAACCCCTGGAGCCTGTCTGGCCATTTTGAGTAGGAAATATCGTCTAAAGTAAAGACGAGGTTCCTCTTAGTTGGTGCTGCTGATGCTGCCGCTTGTGGTGAATCCGCCATTTCAGATCTGGCGTCGTTCGAATCAACTCCATCTCCCTTTCCCATCATCTTTACCCGGGGATAGGAGTCTTCTGTCTCCCATGAGTCTTCTAACTTGTCGGGAGAGGCTTCTGATTCTTCCTCTGATACTAAGTCAGATGTTTCATTTTTAACCACCATCTGACTTTCTTCGCATTGCTCCTTAAGAAACGAGCTCAGAGGATTTTCCTTAGGGAAAACCATAAAGGCTCCCTGAGGATCTTCTTCTTCATCACTTTCATTCTTCTTCTCCTTTTCTTCTTTTGGAGGCTTAGAAACAAATGGAATTAATCCTGGAGGGGTTTCATACACCTCCTTCTTTTTCTCTTGGTGCTTTCGTGCTGCCTCTGTAACCTATCTTGCCCTTTCCCTTATTTCCACAAGTGTAGCCTTTTTAGGCTGTTGTTCTTTCTGAGAAGGAGAGAGCAGTCAGAGCCTTGCAGGCTTGCTTTTTTTTCTCCAAGTGGTCTCTCCAAAAAGTTGAAGAGGCTTGTGGTCGGGGAGGTTGGCGATGATGGTGCTGGAGTCCCGAGAGAGTCACAATTTGGTTTTTGAGTTTGCGAATCTCTTGTTCTTTTATATCCGGATCAATCTGGAAGTATGAGACAGCAGGAGTGTTCTGGATCTCCCTAAGTCTCTTCGGAAGAGTTCGGAGGAGTGACTGGGTCTCTTGATGGTGCCTGTCAACCTTGCCGTCAGGCTGGCTGACTTTTGCCGTAAGTGAGTCCACCTTAGTCCCAATGGACGAGAGAACACGGTTTTGTGAGACTGTGTTTTCAGACTGCCAATTAAGGACAGTCTCCCTAGAAATGACAAATCTGGGTCTCCCTTGCTCATCTCGTGAAGTTGGGTTTGGGACTTTAAAGGCATGAGTATGCCGCCCTTCACCATCAGTAAACTGTGCCAGTTGAGGGAACTGTTCATCATAGTTTGGCGAGGATGGACGGAACATACAGGCGGGAGCTGCTTGTGGAATAGCAGCCAGTTCGCCTTTCTGCTCCATCTTGTGGACAAGCCTCTCAGAAATATAGACTGACACCATATCTTTAAGATAGTCCCGAATTTCTTCGGGATTTTCCCATTTCTGCTTTCTAACCCATTTAAGGATGGGTTTATAACAGGGTAGCACCTTCTTCTTCTTTAGAACGGTCGATAAACCAACATCTGCACCTAGATCTGGGTCTTGCCTGGGATCTGCTTTCTTCTGGGCCTTCTTAGAACAAGGAGGGCCTTTTCGTTTTTTCCTATAGCAAACATCACAGTCGCAGACTGCATCACAGTAACAGTGTTTTCCTTCAGGTTTACGGAAGAAATACATTGGCATCCCATTACTCTTAAAAGAGTGAATAGGAGGCATCTGTTTCTGCACCTTTGGGTTATCCCGTACTCCTTCTTCTGCGGGCTGCATCATCATCATCGTCTGGAACATGGGAGGAGCGGACGACTCTGGGTTCTCAACCGAACGGTGGTCAAACGAGATCACGACCTTTTCGTCTGGTCTTTTTCCAAACTTGGGCTCGGAGGACTGGATCGGCTGAGCGTTTTGATGGAGACGCTTATAGTTGGTGACCCAGGTCTCTAGGAGCAACTTCACAAGGTCTCCTCTGGAGATCTGTCTGGGAACATGGGCACAATTGGGTGCGTTCATGGAATCCACAGAAATGATGAGGGCCCCCTCGGACCTTGGGAGTGAAAGATCCAAAGCATGGTTTTAAACTCGGTAGGCCATCTGGTAGTGAAGAGTGGCTGCCACGGAGTCTTGAACCTGTGGAGCTCCAGTGATCTGGAGCTGGACCTTGAGGGCTGTCAAAAGCCGTGGATCTGAAAGAGCCATGTTGAAGTTAGGAAAAAGGGTGACAAAGACTGTCCTCGCGTTAAGGGTAGTCTCTATCGTCCCTATAAAGGCATGTTTGTACTCCATAAATCAGGTGTCCAACAAAGCCATGCGTGCCACGACGGGCAAGCCCTTCCCGCCATGATAACTAAGGGCAAGTCGGATTGCACCGAAGTGAAGATGAGTGTGCCCTTGAGAGATCCACTGTCTTAGAAACTCTAGAGGGATCTGGATAGTCACGAACTGTTCAGCTTCCGAGGCCTGATTAGAATGCTGGTCAAACCTTGTAGACTAGACATATTCCTTGACCCGATGAGGAGACTGTCGGATGAGCTGTTTGATAGATTTGATGGGAGAGAAGGAAGGTTGTTTAGAGAAGGCAGTATAAGGGTTTATGAGAGGAAGGTCAGTAGAGGAAATCTTATTGTCCTCACTGAGGTATGAAACCTCATAGAGGGCTTCAAGTTTACTTCCAAAAGACTTCCGGGAGGGAGTCTCAACGGAAAGGCTAACATCAGTAATTGAGGGAGTGCTTTCAGAAGAGGAAGTCATGGTGTTTGTAAACTCCAGGCTTGGGGGGGAGAATTCTTTAGTAAATCAACAAAACCAGGCTCTCATACCAATTCTAGGTGAGGCTAGGGAAGTGTAATAGGATTAACGATATAAGCCTTGACTGCTTTTCAATTATGCAACTGCTTTTCAATTATGCGACATGCTTTTCCATTATGCAATGCACTTTTAATTATGCAACTGCTTGTTAATTGTGCAACCTGCTTTTCAATTATGCAATGCACTTTCAATCGTGCAACATGCTTTTCAATTATGCAGCACTTTCAATTATGCAACCGTTTTTCCATTATGCAATGCACTTTCAATTATACACATGCATTTCAATTATGTAAGCACTTTTCTTTATACAACCGTTTTTTCAATCATGCACGCACTTTTCATTAACTGCCGCCTTTTGATTACTCAACTGTTTTTCATCATGCAAGCACTTTTTCCATATCGAAGCACATTTACTTCATGCAAGCACTCTTATTCATGTCAGGCACTACATCCCGACACATCCAAAGAGGGGAAGAGCGAACCTGTCATTGAAGGGGTGCCAAGGCGGTCGCCGAGACCAAACAGGGTTCTTATCAAAGTCTTTGGCTGCATCCTCTACTCGAGCACACAGCAAAAGAGGAATAAACTGTCAGCACCCCGTTTTGGTCCGTTGGCTCCAGAAGGGCAAAATCGTCATTTTGTCACTCATATGAGGGAAATATTTTCGGCTAATTACTTGAGCATTCACGACTTTTGAAAAAAGGGACATTTTCCTAATTTTACGCTTTTTTGTAAAAATACTCTACGAGACGTCTTCGGATTTCACGTGCATCAATTTAAATTGTTAGAATCTGGGACAAAACTCAAGGCCGAAAAATATTTTTCTGCACAATATTGATCCTTGAATTTTTCTAGACGCAATGGTGGTCCCGGATCATTTTTTGGGAATCCGATCAAAAAGATGAGAATTTTAGGCCAAACGTGCATTAATTCCAATTTTTCAAAATTCGGGGTGATGCTTGCATAATATCAATCCTCAAATTTTTCTGAGCACGACGATGGTCTTGAAATGTTTTTTGGACATCGGATTGAAAATATTGAATTTTGGAAATAATTGAGCAATTACGATCGACGTGCGTTAGAGGTTCGATATTCATTTTTATCGAGATTCGATCTCCGTTGATAGAAATTGGAGTTCTCATAGAACCGACTATTTTATGAATTTTTCAATTTCAAAGTTCTCATTACGAAAATGTCGACAGATTTTGAGAAATTGAATTTTGATAGGAAGGGGGACCGTACGAGTAATCTTTAATAATAATAATAATAATAATAATAATAATAAAAACAAAATGGTGGAACAACATGTCAGAGGGGAACAGATTGGTTGGCTTCCGTCTCTTTTTCCTTTTCTTTTCGTTCTTCTTCTGTTCTGGGATTTTTTGAGCAAGTTGCCCTGCAACTTCTCTGCAAGAAGCATGCCCTGCTCTCGAACCACGGTTTTCTCTCTTTTTCTTCTTATTCTACAGCCGAGCCTGCCATTTTCTTTTTTCTTCTTCATCCCCATTCTGCAACTGGCCTGACCGACTCACCCACCTCACTGACACCTTCTTCTTCTTCCATACGTCTGCTCTGTCAACTGCTGCTTTCTTTTCTTTTCGACGGGTCCATGCAAGTGGCCCTGCAAGTCCATGCTTTTCCTGCTGCTCCTCCTCCCTTCACGCAAGGATTCAATCAATCTCCCATTCGGATCTCTTTCTCTAGGCTCAACAGACAACCGAAAAAAGGGAGACATCACCAGCTCGGAACTTTCTCACGGCTCCCTCAGCTGGAGCTTTCCCTCAGCTCACTCATCTCCCTTTACACTCCTCGTGCAATTCTCTGCAGTCCCCCACGCCACAACGGATCAACCATCACCATTCCGTCCCCCTCTTTTCCCTCCTCCTTTCTCTCCATTTCCCGTGTTCCCCTTATGCTTGTATTTAATTTTCGGTTTGCTATCTCTTCTCTTTGTAGGTGCTGAAGCTACCACCTTCCCCGAGCTTCCCTAGCGAAGCTATTGTTTCCCTCTTTGTGTAAGACGTAAATTTAATTAGCCTTAATAAGTCACAAAATTGAACGATAATTCAAATAGCTATTCGGACAAATAGAATACTATCAAATTAACTTAATTTCATTAGTATAGGAACTTGGAAATTCAAACCGAAACAAAGGCGAAACCGAAAGATACGAGAGAGAGCCGAGTCCTGTGTTAGACACAAACCCCTTGAAACAGAATTGTCCCCTCCTGGGTGCTTGAGGTTACGTGGACAATCGTTTCCCAGGATAAAACGGCAACAAGCGAAGCAGCAGCACAAACAGCAACGCTTCAGCGAACTCGAAGAGAAGCGTGAACACTTTTGAGGTCGAATTTTCTTCTTGTTTTTCAATCGGCTATAGGAAGCAATGGAAGGCAGGAGACTTTTTCTCTTGTTTTTCTCTTGTTTTTTGCCGTGTGCCCCTTTTATAGACTATGGGTTCCATCCGTTATATGACTCTTCCTATTCTCCATTTATGGGGAATAATTCACATATATTCAATATACATGTTAATGACATTTGATTATTCATGAATGCAATCCATTCATTTCTTGTAACCGCCAAGAAAATCAAGAGTCATTAGCTCGTGAGCAATTTCCTCATTCACCCATTAGCCATAATTTCCAACAATCCCCCACATGAATGGAAATTGTTTTGTTTCGACTCGTAATAGTGTTCACCAGTTGAACCTGTATAGGATAGGTAGGTGTCACCACCCTTGAACCTTCCCTTGTGAAAATGCATGTACTTTACTAGCAGTCCAATAGACACGATGTCCTTGAATTGTTCTGCTGTTTTGTGTAAAGATATTACACACCTCACACAAGATTCAACTGACTTCCTTCGGTTCTCATAGTTGTGTCCTTTTTTGCCATGGAACACCGTTCTGGTTCTGCGAGAGTTTCTGAAGAATTAAGTCCATAAAAATTCTCCTCTAAAGCGGCCTCACTTTTCTCTCACATAGGTGATTTCACATATCATTAAAGCAATTTAGATTGCTAGCCTTATCCGTTTATCACTGTTTCATCAAGGAATGGTCCAGGGATTTTCTCCCCTACAGTGATTTGATTCGGTTCTATAACTTGGTTGTCCCATTGAACCTAGATCTTGGGATCTCCAATCAGCTAGGTTGGGTGTCCGCTATAAAACCTTTCCTCTAATGGACTTTAGACCCATTCCCTTTGACAACTTCTCAAACTGCTCTTTACTTAACCCTTTGGTTAGCGGATCCGATATATTATCCTTTGACCGCACGTAGTCAATAGATATAATTCCAGTTGAGATCAGTTGTCTAATGGTGTTGTGTCTACGACGTATATGTCTAGACTTACCATTATACATATTACTTTGTGCCCTTCCAATTGCTGTTTGACTGTCACAGTGGATACAAATTGGTGGCACAGGTTTTTCCCATTGAGGAATGCCCTCTAGAAAATGGCGTAGCCATTCAGCTTCTTCTCCACATTTATCCAGAGCAATAAACTCAGATTCCATTGTGGACCTAGCGATAATAGTTTGTTTCGAGGACTTCCATGAAACTGCTGCACCTGCTAGTGTGAACACATATCCACTAGTGGATTTTGAATCCGTTATATCAGATATCCAATTCGCATCACTGTATCCCTCTAGGACAGCTGGATATCTAGTATAGTGCAGCCCGTAATCTCGAGTGTATCTAAGGTATTTGAGTACCCTGACAATTGCCTTCCAATGGTCTCCACTCGGATTACTCGTATATCTACTGAGTCTACTAACCGAGTATGCAATATCAGGCCTAGTACAACTCATCAGATACATCAGACTTCCAATGACCCGCGAGTATTCTAACTGAGAAATACTCTCTTTTCTATTCTTTGATAGATGAAGATTATTGTCTATTGGAGTCTTTGAAATTCCAGAATCATTTTTGGTAAATTTTTCCAGAATTTTATCTATGTAGTGTGACTGACTCAAAATTAGTCCATCTGATGTTCTCATGATTTTAATTCCTAAAATCACATCAGCGAGTCCCATATCTTTCATATCAAATCTTGAATTCAACATATTCTTCGTAGATTTGATCATTCTGTCATCACTACCAACAATGAGTATGTCATCCACGTAGAGACATAAAATGACGTAACCATTTTCTGTTTCTTTAATGTATACACATTTATCACACTCATTGATTTTAAATCCTTTGGAAATCATTGCATTATCGAATTTTTCGTGCCACTGTTTTGGCGCTTGTTTTAACCCATACAATGATTTGACCAATTTACAGACTTTCCTTTCTTTTCCTGGAGCCACGAACCCCTCGGGTTGTTCCATATAGATTTCTTCATCTAAATCTCCATTTAGGAAAGCTGTTTTCACATCCATTTGATGAACTTCCAAATTACGCAATGCCGCAACTGCAAGTATCATCCTAATGGAATTTATTCTTGTCACAGGAGAATAAGTATCAAAATAGTCCAAGCCTTCCTTTTGCTTGTATCCCTTAATTACAAGCCTGGCCTTGTACTTATCAATGGATCCATCTGCTTTCATTTTCCTTTTAAAGATCCATTTGGATCCTAAGGGTTTACAACTAGTGGGGAGATCCACTAATTCCCAAGTGTGATTTCGCAGAATCGAATCAATTTCACTTTTGATTGCCTCCTTCCAAAGAGGTCCCTCAGAGGAATTTACTGCTTCAGCATAGCTTTGTGGTTCATTTTCTAACAAATATGTCAGAAAATCATTCCCGAATGATTTTTCAATTCTAGCTCTTTTGCTGCGTCTAGGTTCAATCTCTTCATCCGAACCCTGCCTTTCATGATCTACGTCATGAAGTCCATCATTCATAGTGCACGAGGTTCGTTTTGATGAACTCGATACCTCATTCAATTTACATGGAAATACATCTTCAAAGAACGATGCATTCCTTGATTCCATTATCGTGTTCTTGTGTATATCGGGAATCTTAGATTCATGCACAAGAAATCGATAAGCACTACTGTTATGTGCATAGCCAATAAAGATGCAGTCCACCGTCTTAGGACCGATCTTTACTTTCTTTGGTGCCGGAACGACTACTTTTGCCAAACACCCCCACACTCGCAAGTGGTCGTAGGATGATCTCCTACCTCTGAATAATTCATAAGGTGTCTTTTCCCTTTTCTTTCGAGGCACCTTATTTAATAGGTAATTGCTTGACAATATTGCTTCACCCCACATATTTTGAGGTAATCCTGAACTTAATATCATCGCATTCATCATGTCTTTCAATGTGCGATTTTTGCGTTCAGCAACACCATTCGATTGAGGTGAATAGGGTGCAGTCACTTCGTGTATAATTCCGTATTGTGCACAGAATTCCCCGAAAGGCGTTACATATTCGCCTCCTCTGTCACTCCTCAATCTCTTGATTTTCTTGTTGAGTTGATTCTCAACTTCATTTTTATAGAGAACAAATTTCTCTATGGCCTCATCTTTGCTTTTCAACAAATATACGTAACAGTATTTTGTACTATCATCGATAAAGGTAATAAAATAATTATTACCACCTCTTGTTGTTGCGAACTTTAAATCGCATACATCACTATGAATTAGATCTAGTGGCTCGGTGTTCCTTTCAATCGTTTGAAAGGGTGATCTTGTCAATTTTGCCTCAACACAAATTTCACATTTGTGCCGTGAATCAATTTGGAATGTAGGTATGTGATTCAAGTTAATTAATCTACGCAAAGTATTATAATTAACATGACCTAGTCTTCCATGCCACAAATCAGGAGACTCAATCAAATACGCAGAAGAACCAGAATTCTTATTGATTATGGTCATTACATTGAGCTTAAAAAGCCCGTCACATACATATCCCTTTCCTACGTACATTCCAGACTTGGACAGAATAACTTTGTCCGACTCAAAAACCATCCTGAACCCATGTTTGTTCAGCAATGACCCGGAGACTAAATTCTTCCGAATCTCAGGTACGTACAATACATTGTTCAGAGTCAACTCCTTTCCTGAAGTCATCTTTAAGACTACCTTTCCTTGACCTTCAACAGCAGAATGGGCAGAGTTTCCCATATAGATCCTTTCCCCAGTGACCGGTTCGAGCATAGAGAACAGGTCTCTATTTGAGCACACATGTCTGGTGGCACCGGTATCAAGCCACCATTCCTTTGGGTTGGACCCAATGAGGTTCACCTCTGAAACCACAGCAGATAGGTTGATGTCTGCCACATCTCGAGCCATTTCATTGACCACGTTTGCTTCATGATCCTTTTTCCTTTTTGGGAGCCTGCAGTCAGCAGATCTGTGACCTTTCTTGTCACAGTTGAAGCATTTCCCCTGAAACTTGGGCTTGAAGACTCCTCCATTCGTACCCAGCTTCTTCTTGCCTTTTTTGTTCTTAGAGCTTTGCCCTTGCTCCATGACATTTACCTTAGCAGCAGGGAGGATGAGATCCTTTCCGGAGTTTTTATTGTCTTCTTCAATTCGAAGCTTGACAACAAGATCTTCCATTGTCATCTCCTTTCGCTTATGCTTCAGATAATTCTTGAAATCCTTCCAACCAGAAGGCAGTTTCTCAATGACAACAGCCACTTGGAAGGATTCACTTAGAGCCATTCCCTCAGCCTGAATCTCATGTAAGAGCACTTGCAATTCCTGCACTTGACTCATTACGGTCCTTGAATCCACCATTTTAAAATCGAGGAATCGTCCGACGAGAAATTTCTTCGCACCGGCATCCTCTGATTTATATTTACGGTCCAAGGATTCCCATAGTTCCTTTGCCGTCTTAAACCCCTGATAGACACTATACAGGGAATCATGAAGACTATTCATGATATAATTCCGGCAGAGATAGTCGGAGTGCTTCCAAGCGTCAACCGCACTGAGAGCCTGCACATCTGACTCCCCCACAGATAGGGTTGGAGCATTTTCAGTCAAAAATCTTGCAAGGTTCAGAGTTGTGAGGTAGAATAGCATCTTTTGCTGCCACCTCTTGAAGTTCAACCCATTGAACTTCTCGGGCTTCTCGACATGGTTCACAGGGACCATCGAGGGAGCAGCCACGTTTTGGCTAACCAAATGGTTAGGCAAGATAGGAGCAGGGCCGGAGCCAGTAGTCTGGCTTCCGTTGGTCGTCTCTCCATCGTTCCCCGACGCCATTCGAATCGTTCAAATAACAAATTCTGTTTCAAGATTGTAAGACGTAAATTTAATTAGCCTTAATAAGTCACAAAATTGAACGATAATTCAAATAGCTATTCGGACAAATAGAATACTATCAAATTAACTTAATTTCATTAGTATAGGAACTTGGAAATTCAAACCGAAACAAAGGCGAAACCGAAAGATACGAGAGAGAGCCGAGTCCTGTGTTAGACACAAACCCCTTGAAACAGAATTGTCCCCTCCTGGGTGCTTGAGGTTACGTGGACAATCGTTTCCCAGGATAAAACGGCAACAAGCGAAGCAGCAGCACAAACAGCAACGCTTCAGCGAACTCGAAGAGAAGCGTGAACACTTTTGAGGTCGAATTTTCTTCTTGTTTTTCAATCGGCTATAGGAAGCAATGGAAGGCAGGAGACTTTTTCTCTTGTTTTTTCTCTTGTTTTTTGCCGTGTGCCCCTTTTATAGACTATGGGTTCCATCCGTTATATGACTCTTCCTATTCTCCATTTATGGGGAATAATTCACATATATTCAATATACATGTTAATGACATTTGATTATTCATGAATGCAATCCATTCATTTCTTGTAACCGCCAAGAAAATCAAGAGTCATTAGCTCGTGAGCAATTTCCTCATTCACCCATTAGCCATAATTTCCAACACTTTGTCCTCTTTTGCAGCTCTGACAAAGCTAGTAAGCCCGTAACCGATATGGTCCGAAGAATTTCAAAGATCCCTCGAGTTATTCCCGACGTTTACACACGAGAGGTATAACGCTCGAACTTAGCATCATGTTTAGGGCCTCGTTTTTATATATTAACGCTTGTTCAGATGATGACAACTTGAAATGAACGTTCGTGGATGGTGTGGATGAGCGGGATTGCTCCGAACCCTTTTTTTTTTTCCAAACTTTTCAATCTGTCTTAGTTCAGTCCCTGGGGCATTTTTTACCTTTTCAGATCAGCCTCGAACTTTCAAATGCGCTTCAAACAAGTCCTGGGCCATTTTGGCATTTTCTGATCAGGTAATGAATTTTTCAGACGGTTCTAATCAGCCTGGGAAACTTTTCGATTTGTCTCATATCAGTCCCTGAAGCATTTTTCGCTTTTTTCCAAATCAGTCCTGAACTTTCCGATGCGTTTAAGTCAAATCCCGGGTTTTTCCAGTATTTTCCATGCAGTCCAGAATTTTTTAGACGACTTAAACCAGTCCAAAGAACTTTTCGATTTGTCTCAGTTTAGTCCCTGGGGCAATTGCCGCCTTTTAAGATCTGCCTCAAAGTTTAAAATTCGTTTCAAACAAGTCCTGAGCCATCTTTAGCATTTTCCAATCAGTACCTGAATTTTTTGAAATTTTTCAATCATCCTAAGGAACTTTTCAATCTGTCTCAGTTTTGTCCCTGGAACGTCTTTCACTTTTCAGATCAGCCCTGAACTTCCAAATTCCTTTCAAACAAGTCCTAGGCCATCTTTAGAATTTTCCGATCAGTCCCTGAATTTCCAGAATTTTTCAACCATCCCAAGGAACTTTCCAATCTGTTTCGATTTAGTCCCTGGAACTTTGACCGAATTTTCGAATGAGCCCGGTTCTTTTGAAATTGTTCCAATCCGGTCTTCGGACGAATTTGTCAAATGTGTATTGTAATTATGAGTGATATACGATTGCATGCAACCCTGCTTTGTCCGTTTGGCTTTAATCAGTTGATAAATTGTAGGTTAAACACATTAATTTTAAACAATATGTATGGAGTTGCGTATCGGCGATCATTTCGGGCCCGCGAGGGTCCAAGACTACATTGGCCATCATCGACTGAATATTCTTGGTCTTCGGGGACTCGTCTCGGTCTTCGTGTCGCAAGTCGATTCACAAACCCGTAGTACCTAAGGCATAGGACAATAATCATTAAAAGAATTTCACATATGGGGAAAGGGACGTGTAACCAGGCTAAATACATCACTCGACCTTAAGCAAAGGGCATAAATTGACAAATAATTGATAACCGCGTTGATAATTTAAGAGCGGGTGATCTCGCCTTTTTTCCAAACAATTTTCACAAATTATCGAGGCGCGTGGTCCGATGTAGCATGGATATCCGGGGAAAACTCGCGTGTCTTGACTCAGTGTTTGCATGATTTCAGGCAACTTGGGTCAAGATATGGGAGTTCTCTTTGGACCACTTCCGGGCAGATCGATCGGTCTTTTGGTTCTTTCAAGGTTTACACATAACCTTGGAGGACCTAAGGGATCGGTTGGCACCGGCTACAGGCCGAGGTGACCCGTATCGTGTAGTCTCGTTTTTCTCAAAATCCTTTATAGCACAAGGGCAATATCATCTGTTTTTAACTTATCGACAATCCTAGAGTTAGGATAATTGAAACACCTCGGGCCGTGGGCAAAGACGGGCAGCCTGTGCAGGTGCAGGTTCATCTGCATTGCCTTCTTTACCCAACCAAAGTGTTTCCATTATCTTAGCGTAGTTCCGAGTACTTAGAACGGGTTTATCTGTAACAAAACGCGAAATTTGACTAATAATCCATCCGGCATAATCAAACATGGGCAGTTAGGCAAAAGGGGATAGATTTTGGGTCTTCAGGCGAAAATATGTTCATGTCATAATCGGTTAAAGCTGTAGTGTCACCATGACAGAACAATTAAAAATAAACCCATACATTCTTAGCTGAATTGGCACCGCACGCAAACATGTTTCTTTGTCTGTTTAGGCCAGGAAGTTGAGGTGTCGAATAACTCTAGTCCATAATCGGCTAATCACGTAAACACGGCGTTTAAAACACAACTTGTTTGTATTTGTCTGTTTCCTTGTCTGTTTTTGTCTGCTTTTGGCTGTTTCTATCTGTATTTCTCTGATTTTTTCCGTTTATCGCGGGTCAAGGCCGATCCTTTAGGTTACGGTTCACATGTCGTAATTTGTATTTTTACTTATTTGAGAGAACAGTGTAAGGATTTATTTTGTATATTTATTCATGTAAAAATCCCGGTCGGAGAGTGAACGGTTCGAGTGTTGAATCGGCCGAGTCGGTCGACCTACCTAAAAACGAGTAAACCCAACGCTAAACGATTTCGGCTCGCGTGGGATGTCGACTATCACGGTTCAATGAACCGTTACGCGAGGACTGTGAACTGATTCCTCGATGTACGGGCCTAGTCCTTTCTCAGGTTCTTAGTCCGAATCGATCGTTTTCTTCGAATTCACGGTGTCAAAACGAGACGGTGTCAAAATGAGCGAGATGAGCGAAACTTAAATCAAGTGGTAAATAAGAAAAAACGGCAAGCCCTAGACAAACTAGAGTACCAATAGGGCTTGCGGGATATATGCCTGCATGTAATAGAACTCCTGAATTCGAAACTTCGGGTTTCGCAAGACCATATGCCTTAGCAATTAGGTGTACCCTGTTTCCTTAGACCCAGGCAACTCACCGACCCTTAACTTTCGGGTCGCAAACGGGTAGTGGCGACTCCTTCTCACGCGTGTTCGTCATGCGTCTCCACGGGAAGGTGGATACTTCCAAGCCATGCGATAGTGCAAGCATGCGGGCCCCAGCGAGATGCAAATTCGGGTCCGCACAATCCCACATCCAAATGCCTAAATCCTGCAGAATTCAAAGGGAAAGAAACTCCCTCGCACGTTTCATGTAGTCTATTCCTTTTAAGTGATTTACTTTTAACTGTTCACATTATAAGTGTCAATTTTTGCAACTTATACTTGTTATGCGAAGGATTCTATCACTAATATTTCTAACGTATTCTTCGTGAACGATGTCAATTTTACACTTTGAGCTTGTGTTAGGATATGTTATGGCGAGGAAGTCGATAAATCCTTTCGCTGACACGTAAGGGAACGCTCGCTCCGCTCAACAGGGTGCTCAAGTGATGTCAGTTATTACTTGAGAGTGGTATCAATAACTACACACCCTCGCTCGCTTCACTCAACAGGGTGCTCGAGTAATGTCAATTATCACTCGAGAGTGGTATTATTAACTATACACCCTCGCGCGCTTCGCTCAACTGTGTACTCGAGTAATGTCAGTTATCACTCGAGAACGGTATCAGTAACCACACACCCACGTTCGCTTCGCAAAATAGGGTGCTCGAGTGATATCAGTCATTACTCGAGGGCGGTATCAGTAACTGCACCCCTCGCTCGCTTCCATCAGTAATCACACACTGTCACTCGCTCCACTCAACATGGTGCTCGAGTAATATCAATCATCACTCGAGAGCAATATCAATAACCGTACACCCTCGCTCGCTTAGCTCAATAGGGTGCTCGAGCGATGTCAGTTATCACTCGAGAACGGTATCAATAATCATATAAGCTATCTTAAAGGGGAGAGTGGTGCTAGTAACTATTTCTTGACCTATAATATGTTATTTGTTAATTCGGCGAAGGATGATTAACCTTCTATAAATTTTTAAGTCCTTTGTAGCGTTGCACTTGTCAGGATCTCAGACGTCATTTCAATCAAGATAAAAGTAAAGCATCAACAAATGGAAGGAAAATAGCATCTTCATTAATGAAAAAGTATATTACAAGGGCACAAACCCTAGGTACAGTAGAGAGAGGAGAAGGCCTATTCTAGAGTAGTCTTAGCTTCGAGTTGAGGGGCTTCCTAGGCAGTCTCCATTTCAGCAGAAGCCCCCGCTGTGGCACACAAAGAGTCCCCACCGCTTCGCTGTAGAGGCTGCAGGTGTTGTCTCTGCTTCCACCTCTTGAGTAGGGAGAGGTGAGTCTGAGCTGGGCCATCATCGATTAAGGATTTAGGCTCCCCTATGGCAGCCCGGTTGCTGTAGTAGTGCGTGAAAGTATCGTATCCTCGCATATCCACCTACGGGTTCGTTTCTTTCAGCTCCACCTTGATGCCACCAGCCAGCTTGAACAAGGCCCAGCCCTAGTTTCCAGTATACTCAGGTCCAGCCTTGTATTCAGCGACGGCCTAGGTGCCAGCTGCTAGTTTTACGGGGCCAACGGAAGCGAAAAAGGAACAAAAATTAAAAATTTCATACCCGTGAAACAAATCCCAAGACCTACTAAAAGAATAAGAGTAAATAAAAGCGTACCTGGAATATTTAATATTGTTGATCGAGCGTCCCACGCGTGACGCCTCTACCGGTATCCACACCGACTTTGTCGACGAGCCTTCGAGATCGGCGGTGCTAGCGACCAACACTCGAAAGAAATACCGATGCGACACCCGAAATTTTTTAGACTAATGGACCAATTTGAGTTTGAACAATTCAACCCAAATTATATTAATATAAACTCATATGCATACACGTATATATATAAGCATACACATTATATATATATAACTTAGTACATGCACACTATCCCCTTTATATAAGCAATAGGGGGGGGGGGACAAAATTTAAGTCCCACCGATGTGGGATTAGCATTAAATTGCTCCTCACATGACATGTGTCCATACACATGTCTATTAACATAAAAGCCATGTGTCATCATATGGATCGTGCATCAATTGGGTCCATTTAATCCAATAAATCGAGTATAATTAATTGACAAATTTAATCTCATTAAATATCCGATTAATCGGTCGCACCATAAATCATCTAATTTCTATTAGACGATTTTATTGTTTCAAAATATCTCGTCGATTTAGTCATCGTGTGTGACCCTGTAGGTTCCCAATTATATTGGCAGTAATATTGAAATCTCTATTTCAATATTACAAACAGTGAGCGACATCTAGCAATGCATCACTGTTACTCATGTAATCGGAAAGTCAATTTCTCGAAGAACCTTGTGACTTATATTACCGTGTAATATAATCAATTGTCTTCTATATCTCTATTGAGCCCAAGGCATGGTCGATGACATCCTTGTATGGCTCAATATCTCTCTTTCTTGGTTTACCGGGTAAGTCTATCAGAACAAATGAGCTCGATATTGCTATATCGACTCATTTGGGTATGCATACACTTTTAGACTTAACCACCAAGTGGCCGTGAGATATCGCTCCCGTTTCGTAGGAAGGACAAATCCTATTTTGGTCACTCACATTCCTCTCCATGCTCTGTGATATACCCAATAACTGTTTTTATAACCAGCCTGTTACGGTGGCGTTTGACATTATCAAAGTATATGACATTACATGTAGGAATCCATGGTGACCTCAAGTCAAATGATCATTACACTATAGTCACTTTGAGATATGCTAATGACAGTCACGTAATAACCCATGTAGCAATCTCATGGCGGGTCAATCCAATACACATTACTCTTAATGTATATATGTGGTGTGACTTGATATCTCCATATCCATGACCTGTGAGACTTAGTCATCAATCAACACCCACACTAGTCTAACCGTATTATAGTTATCCTAATTAACGATAATACTTTGACTAGGGACATTTAGGAATAATGTTCGGTAATTATAGGATCTCACAATCAAGTCACACTTGATGTCTATTGAACTACTATTCCAAGGTCATTATTGTGTAAAATCATATTTTAGCGCAATCTACACAATAACATAAATGCCTCGTAATATAATGAAATACATGTCATATTACAAAACTGATGATAAATTGCCTTTAGGGCATACACCAATTCCTAACAATCTCCCACTTGCAATAGAGCCAATCTGGCATATGTCTAATGCCAATAGATCTAGTGTGAGCCTCGTGCTTACGCTGCACAAGAGGCTTCGTAAATGGATTTGCGAGATTCTCATCTGTTGGTATTCTGCATATCTTCACATCTCCTCTGTCGATGATCTCGCGAATGAGATGGAAGCGCCTGAGTATATGTTTGGATCGCTGGTGGGACCTGGGTTCCTTAGCCTGCACAATGGCTCCATTGTTGTCACAATAGAGATCCACTGGGTCTGCGATGCTAGGAACCACAACAAGTTCTGTCACGAACTTCTTGATCCAAACGGCATCTTTTGCGGCATTAGAGGCAGCAATATACTCGGCCTCTGTGGTAGAATCGGCTACTGTCTCCTGCTTGGAACTCTTCCAACTCACAGCACCTCCATTCAGGCGAAACACATACCCTGACTGCGATCTACTGTCGTCCTTATCGGTCTGGAAGCTAGCATCGGTGTAACCTCTTACAGCGAGCTCTTCTTCGCCTCCATATACCAAAAACATATCCATAGTCCTTCGTATGTACTTAAGGATGTTCTTTACTGTGATCCAGCATCTCTCACTTGGATCTGATTGGTATCGACTCGTCATACTCAAAGCATACGAGACATCAGATCGAGTGCATAACATAGCATACATGATGGATCCAATAGCTTATGCATATGGAATCCTATTCATGCGGTCCCTCTCCTCTCGAGTAGAAGGACTCTGAGCCTTCGAAAGGCTTATGCCATGTAACATAGGCAGCGACCCTTTCTTAGAATCCTGCATGCTAAAGCACCGAAACACTTTATCTATATATGCACTCTGACTTAAGCCAAGCAGTCTCTTGGATCTATCTCTATAGATCCTGATACCTAGCACGTAGGTAGTTTCGCCTAAGTCCTTCATAGAGAAACACCTTTCCAACCAAGTCTTCACAGACTGTAGGGAAGGAATGTCATTCCCGATCAGAAGTATGTCATCTACATACAACACCAGGAAGATCACTACACTCCCACTAACCTTCTTGTAAACACAGGGTTCATCTTCATTCTTGATGAAATCAAACTCTTTGATTGTATCATCAAAACGAAGATTCTAGCTCCTAGAAGCTTGCTTTAGCCCATAAATATACCGTTGTAGCTTACAAACCTTTCCGGCACTATGTGGATCGACAAAACCCTCAGGTTGTGTCATATACACATCCTCGAGGAGCTTCATGTTCAGAAAAGCAGTTTTGACATCCATTTGCCAGATCTCATAATCATAATAAGCTGCAATTGCAAGCAAGATCCTGATGGATTTAAGTATAGCCACCGGGGAAAAGGTTTCGTCATAGTCAACACCATGAACTTGTCTGAAACCTTTTGCCACAAGTCGGCCCTTAAAGGTAATCACATTACGGTCCATGTCAGTCTTCTTCTTGAAGACCCACTTACACCCAATGGGTTTTGCCCCTTCAAGTGGATCAACCAAAGTCCATACTTGGTTAGTGTACATGGACTCCATCTCAGATCTCATGGCTTCCAGCCATTTCTCAGAGTCAGGGCCTATTACGGCTTCCGCATAGGTTGTAGGCTCATCATTATCTATGAGCAATACGTCATTGTTTTGAGTCACAAGAAATCCATATCTCTCGGGCTCATGACGTATCCTACTAGACCTACGAGGCTCCTGTGTCACCTGTGCAGAAGATTGTGCCACAACACCTTGTGGTACTTGTTCTGCAACATCACCCGTGGATTGGTCAATGTCATTTTGTGGTAGAACTTCCCCAAGTTCTAATTTCCTCCCACTAGTTCCTTTGGAGAGAAACTCTTTCTCAAGAAATACCGCAGTTCGAGCAACAAACACTTTGCCCTCGATGGGATTATAGAAATAGTATCCTCGAGTTTCCTTAGGATACCTCACAAAGTAACATTTGTCCGATTTAGGGCCAAGCTTATCCGAAGACAATCTCTTCACATAAGCTTCGCAACCCCATATCTTTAGAAAAGACATCTTGGGACGCTTCCAATACCACATCTCATATGGTGTTCTTTCAACTGATTTTGACGGAGCATTGTTTAATATGAGAGCAAGCCGTCTGTAGAGCATATCCCCAGAAAGAGTCCGGTAAGTTTGCATGACTCATCAAAGATCGAACCATATCTAATAAAGTTCGATTCCTCCTCTCAGCTACACCATTCCACTGTGGTGTTCCAGGTGGAGTCAGTTGAGATAAAATCCCACACTGTTTAAGATAGTCAGCGAACTCATAGCTCAAATATTCACCTCCTCGATCTAATCGAAGAACTTTAATGCTCTTACCCAACTGATTCTCCACTTCATTCTTAAATTCTTTGAACTTTTCAAAGGATTCAGATTTGTGTTTCATCAAATACACATATCCAAATCTACTGAAATCATCAGTAAATGTAATGAAATAGAGATACCCACCTCTAGCAAGCTTGTTCACTGGTCCACATACATCGGTATGTATGAGAGCCAGAAGATCACTAGCTCGCTCACCCTTTTCGGTAAAAGAGGCCTTAGTCATTTTCCCCATTAAGCAAGGTTCGCATGTCTCGATTGATTCTAAATCAAACGAGTCCAGTAATCCATCCTTATGGAGTCTAGAGATGCGACTCTCGCTAATGTGACCTAAACGACAATGCCAGAGGTAAGTCGGGTTCGAATCATTAGATTTGAGCCGTTTGGTTTCCATAGTATAAACGGGCGTATCTATATCAAGAACATATAAACCATTACTTAAATGTGCACTGCCATAATATACATAATTCATGTACATAGAACAACATTAGCTCTTGATAGTGAAACAAAATCCCTTCTTGTCCAAACAAGAAACATATATTATGTTTCTACTAATAGCAGGTACATAATAACAGTTGTTAAGATCTAATACTAGCCCAATAGGCAAAACTAGGTGATAAGTCCCTACAGTTAATGCAGCAACTCTTGCTCCATTTCCAACTCGTAGGTCCACCTCGCCCTTTGCCAACGATCTACTGTCCCTTAGGTCCTGCATATTTCCACAAATATGAGCACCACACCTGGTATCTAATACCCAAGATGTAGAAGTAGTAGATACATTAATCTCTATAACATGGATACCTGAAGTGGAAGTCTCACTTCCCTTCTTCTTCTTCAACTCTTCTAAGTATACCTTGCAATTCCGCTTCCAATGTCCAGCGTTGCCACAGTGGAAGCAATAATCATCCTTCACCACCTTGGCTTTAGGCTTCAACACACCCAAGTCATACTTGGATGCACCTTTAGCCCTCTTGCCTTTAGTCTTGCCCTTACCCTTTCTTGTGGTCCCTTGGACCATTAGAATGGACTTCCCCTTACTGATATCATGCTCAACTGTTCTCAACATGTTAAGCAGTTCAGGCAATGGTTTATTGCAGTCATTCATATTATGGCTCATGATGAACTGACTATAACTGTTGGGCAGTGACTATATCACTAAATCTATGGCCAACTCTTGACCCAGATGAAATCCCAGTCGTCCTAGAGTCTCGATGTACCCAATCATATCGAGTACATGAGGACCTGCCGGGCTGCCCTCAGTCAACCTTGCTTGAAAAAGTGCCTTAGAAATCTCGAACCTCTCATGTCAGGCCTGCTCTTGATAGAGCTGCTTGAGATGCACGATCATATCGTATGCCTTCATGTTCTCGTGTTGCTTTTGAAGCTCCGAGTCCATGGTGACTAACATGAGACATCCGACGTTTATGGCATCATCATGATGCTTACTATAAGCATCTTTCTCAGCTTGGGGGGCATCGTCAGGTGGTGGCGCAAAAAGAGGTTGCTCTAAGACATATAATTTTTTTTCTTGGGTCAGAACAATTCTTAAGTTTCGAAACCAACCTAAGAAATTATTCCCTGACAGTTTGTCCTTATCAAGGACGGATCGCAAATAGAAAGTACTAGAAGTGCTTCCTGCCATGGTAACTACCACAGAAATATACAAAATAAGTATTATGACACAACAATATTTAATGAGGACTTTATTAAATATTGCTCCCACATTTATATCAAATCAACGACCCTCAACATTGATTCAGAGAATATCATTCTCATAGTAGTTCAAGATCCATATCTCACCAAGCTTTGAGTCAGCGAGGGCTGATTCACCCAGAACTGGCTATTTAGGTAGGGAACTCACTTTCTCAATTGCATCACATGCAACTCTTGACTAGTTGGGTGAATAACTCTTTATTCAAATCTATCTTGTAGATCGATGTCCAACTACATGCCTCTGAACTCCTAATCCTATTAGGCTTGCTCAGTTAAGTCTAACCCACTTGTAAACACCACGTTTTACTAGGATAGATGAGGGCATCCTGCGAGGGTAAGGTCTACACACTCATCGATCTTGGTCTTGACGAGCGTTACACTGTGGAAGGATACGAACTTAATATTTTGAGGGATTTTATTAACATTTAATCGATTTCACCATACACTATTATGTAATCAATACATAATAGTCCACACGTATAACTATTATACTAACACAACTAGGACCTAGTCCATGTCTAACAATCATGCACCGCAAATATCAAACATAACCACACCAGTACCAAGCATAAAATCATATTTTATGCTATTATCTACTCAGATTTTAACTAGCTAGTCTCTGATACTAATTGCTAGTTTCACGGGGCCAACGGAAGCGAAAAAGGAGCAAAAATTCAAAATTTCCTACCCGTGAAATTAATCCCAAGACCTACTAGAAGAATAAGAGTAAATAAAAGCGTACTTGGAATATTTAATATTGTCGACCAAGCGTCCCACGCATGACGCCTCTATCGGTATCCACACCGACTTTGTCGACGAGTCTTCGAGATTGGCGGTGCTAGCGACCAACACTCGAAAGAAATACCGATGCGACACCCGAAATTTTTTAGACTAATGGACCAATTTGAGTTTGAACAATTCATATGCATACACGTAGATATATAAGCATACATGCATACATATTATATATATATAACTCAATACATGCACACTATCCCCTTTATATAAGCAATAGGGGGGGGGGGACAAAATTTAAGTCCCACCGATGTGGGATTAGCATTAAATTGCTCCTCACATGACTTGTGTCCATACACATGTCTATTAACATAAAAGCCATGTGTCATCATATGGATCGTGCATCAATTGGGTCCATTTAATCTAATAAATCGAGTATAATTAATCAATAAATTTAATCTCATTAAATATCCGATTAATCGGTCGCACCATAAATCATCTAATCTCTATTAGACGATTTTATTATTTCAAAATATCCCGTCGATTTAGTCGTCGTGTGTGACCTTGTAGATTATCAATTATGTTGACAGTAATATCGAAATCTCTATTTCAATATTACAAACAGTGAGCGACATCTAGCAATGCATCACTGTTACTTAAGTAATCGGAAAGTCAATTTCTCGACGAACCTCGTGACTTATATTACCGTGTAATATAATCAATTGTCCTCTATATCTCTATTGAGCCCAAGGCATGGTCGATGACATCCTTGTATGGCTCAATATCTCTCTTTCTTGGTTTACCGGGTAAGTCTATCAGAACAAATGAGCTCGATATTGCTATATCGACTCATTTGGGTATGCATACACTTTTAGACTTAACTACCAAGTGGCCGTGAGATATCGCTCCCGTTTCGTAGGAGGGACAAATCCTATTTTGGTCACTCACATTCCTCTCCATGCTCTGTGATATACCCAATAACCGTCTTTATAACCAGCCTATTACGGTGACGTTTGACATTATCAAAGTATATGACATTACATGTAGGATCCATAGTGACCTCAAGTCAAATGACCATTACACTATAGTCACTTTGAGATATGCTAATGACAGTCACGTAACAACCCATGTAGCAATCTCATGGCGGGTCAGTCCAATACACATTACTCTTAATGTATACATGTGGTGTGACTTGATATCTCCATATCCATGACCTGTGAGACTTGGTCATCAATCAACACCCACACTAGTCTAACCGTATTATAGTTGTCCTAATTAACGATAATACTTTGACTAGGGATATTTAGGAATAATGTTCGGTAATTATATGATCTCACAATTAAGTCACACTTGATGCCTATTGAACTACTATTCCAAGGATATTATTGTGTAAAATCATATTTTAGCGCAATCTCCACAATAACATAAATGCCTCGTAATATAATGAAATATATGTCATATTACAGAACTGATGATAGATTGCCTCTAGGGCATACACCAATTCCTAACACCAGCCTCCGCCACTACTTCCTCTTTCTCCTTCCTCGCCTCAGTGAGAGTAGCTTTCTTCTCCTTCCCAATAGACTTGATTGCCCACGTGTGGTCCCTAAGTCATCTGTTCAATTCTTTGCTGGGACTTCTCAGACTCGCTTTTGAGGTCCTTTACCTCGCCTCCAACTCGGCGATACGCTCCTTCAGCTGGCCAAGCTCTGCCTTAGTTGCTTGGGGCGAAGTCTCAACCTCTTTTGCTAGGCGGTCCTTGTTATCATTGGCTTTCTTAAGCCTAGTCACATCACGTAGTAGGCCATTCATGACCTAATAGCGACCGTGGAGATCCTGCACGCAGCGAACATGGGAAATTGAGCAAGGTAAATGCTAGTAACCAATTAAGGTGTGAAGAGAATAACTTACACGCATCTCTTTCATCAGGAGGGTATCAATTGCCTTTGTGCGAGGCATCCCCAAGAAGTCTCTCTTCTATTGCTTGTCCTTAAGGAGGTAAATGACTACAGTAGCTACGAGGGAACTCCAAACTCCTCGATTGAGGAGTCTTCCATCACTGTCCAGTCCAGCGGGGGCATGTATAGGTTGCGAGGGCGATGGACCTCCTTGCGTTGTCGCTTCTTAGGAATGACCATAGCACCCCGCAAGGCAGATCCCGTCCTAATGCCTCACAACGGAGTTTTCGAGTCCTTAGAGACATAAGCCTGGACAGGGGACTTGGCCTCTGTCCTCGCCTTCTTCTTCTTTTGCCCTGTGGCAGAGGTCTCACACTCCTTGTGTGGACGTGAAGATCTAGTGACAGGGGTACTGGAGGTAACTAAGGGTATAACAGTGTGTGCGTTTGATGGCGTCGGAGCGTTGGCCCCTGCAGGAGCTCCAGCGTGAGCGAAGGCAGGAGACATCGGGCTTGTAAATGTTAAAGTAAGTGTTCGATACTTGACAAGCGACCTACCAATCAAAGAAAAATGAGGGAATCAACATATACCCAAGTAATGTGGACTGGTCAGTTGCGAATGAGCAATGTCGCCTCCAAGGTGCTCTCGCTCAAGTTTTCCTTGATAGAGATAGATTTAACGGGGTCCCCCTCGTTAGGGCAAACCATCGGCTTCCAGGCATCCATGGCTGACCACTTTTCTGGCGAGAGCGTTAGGTCAGTGTTAGAGGCAGCTTCGCACCACAACCATCGCTATTGAGGGTTCCAGAGCTTCGCGTAATTTATGAAAAACCATTTCTTCTGCCAGCCAGAGTTGGTACTGGGGTAACAATGGAGTATCCTCATCCCCCCATAGCGACGCATGAAGAAGTACTTGTATATCAGCCCGCGAGGGTTCTCCTGGAGGCGAAAGAAATGAAGGAAAGCATTAAGAAAATAGACTATGCCATTGAGCTGGCAGCACACACGAAACGTGAACCACAACCTTCATGAATTCAGAGGCAACTGCAAAGGGGAGATTGTGAGTTGCCTACATAGATCCACGACGTCTACGTGGAGAGGTTGGCGAAGCCCTGCCGCAATCAGTGCTGGCCACATGGGCATTTCCCCAACATTCCTTGTATCATTTGGCCTGAGATTGGGGTGGGGCAAGTGCGGATTCTCCGAGTCGCCGATGCGGCCCAACGTCACCGCCTCATTGAACTCATCAAAAGTAATCTGATTTTTGGTGAAGACCTCGCGATCTTCGCCTGACCTACTCGTAGAAGGTCCAACCTTTCTACCTGATGTCTCCTTCTCATTCCTATGGGATGCCATTGTTGGAAGACTGAGGTAATGATCGGAGAAAACGATCGAAAAATGCTCAGGAGGAGAGAGAGAACGGGCAGAGTTTCAGCAATAGAGAGAGAATCTGAAATGAAGGAAAGCTCTCCAAATGACCCCTTTTATAGGCTTCAGAATCCCACCAAATGCCAAAAATTGTGGCCTTGCGAGTTATCCCCCATCATTTGCTCTGAAACGCTCGTGAAGGCGAAACAACGCCCAATCCAAAGGTTGAGGGTGAGAAGGGCTAAAACAATCTAATGTTGAGGGGGGGGGGGGGGCACGCGAAGGATTGACGCGGATTGACTCCCTAACTGCTATCAAATTAAGTCTGATCTAACAGTGCGCAGAAGCTTGGAGTTTGCTTCTGGTAGGGTATATTCCGTGAGCCATGGAGCGACAGGTGCTAGTGACTTCCTCGACCACGCACGTCGCACGTCCCTAAGTAGGAGGGCAATGTTGGGGGACATGATTTCGGGCTCTGACCTGACGCGGCCCAAAAAGCAACTTGGGCGAAGCCTAACGAGGCCCAATCCAATCATTCACGAGATATGTCCAGCCCTCCTAGCGACGCCTACTCGCGAGGGCTAGTCGGTATGAGTTATAATAGGAAATTTTCTATAACTACTGGATATGCTTTCTAATATATCGAGGTATGGGATACAAAAATATACCGAATATCTCGTCATGGTGGTAATGTAATCTATCTGTAAACCCACTATAAATACGTGCACTTTACATGTTTTTAGGGTTGATCAATAATTCACTATTCTTCCACATATTCACAGTTCACACTGACTTGAGTATCGGAGAGGAAAATCAGGCACCACTCCTGATCTCCCCTTTGTGTAGGTGTTCAAGACTAAACGTGGACTGTGGATCGAGTCCCTTCATCGACAAAACACACTTGAGTTACTCGTGGTTTGGATTCGAATTTCGTGGTCCTAATAATTTGCAAGCAAGGACGGACGCATGATTTAGCTCTGGAGGGGCGGGGGGGGGGGGGGGGGGGGGGGGGGGGGGGGTTGGGGTGGTCGTCCTTGGAGGAGTAGTAAGAACATAACCTTTTCGATTTAGGAGGGCGAATAGCAGTAATTTTATGAAAATTTGAAGGACAATATACAAATTTCTTTAGAACATCGGAATTTTAGGGGGGGCGATTGCCCCCCTCAACCCCCTCGGTCCATCCTTGTTTGCAAGCCCGGGCGAACATAATTGTGGGTTACATGAGCCCAGGTGGCTCAAGGGCCACCAACTCGATTGTCAAGGTCAAATCCGACCAACTCGAGGATGGATCTGGCTTCACTGCCATGATTCCGGCCAAAATGGATGTTCAGCATCATGAAGTTGGAGTTCGGCTAGCGGTGACGGTGGATTAGTTGAAATGGAGAAATAAGTATAGTACGAAATGCTCTTTCAAAATTACAAAAATGACATTAAGTAAGAATGGAATGGAACGATCAAATGTTCATCCGATTTCATTTATACGAATCAAAAGTAGCCAAATGGAATTCCAAATTCTTTTCATATGCTTCTCCTTTCCACCTTTTCAAGATCCCTTTGTTATTGTTAATTTTTCCTTATTCGACTTAATATCAGGGGCCTTTCACTGAGTTTCAATTTCTTTTGACGTTATTTGTATTTTTGATTCATTATGATAATTTTCATTCTCCCTACAAACAGAAAAGTATAGAAGTCTATTTAAAAACATCACGGAGCTTTGGTCAGATACGTAGAGACACACACAATTACCTACATTATGTTCAGAACATATCGGGCTTATTCTACTCAATCTCAGCTTCCTGAAGAAGAAGAAGAACATAAGGCATAGGGGAGGAGATGGGATAGAGGTAGTACCGTCCATGCTGCTTCGATCCTATTGTAGGTGCTTCCGTCCTTGGAGGTTAAAGCTATAACACCTGAACTGCTCTGATCGGGGTCTACTTTTGAATTATACAAGGAAACATATGCTGAAACTCGTTACTATCCCAGCAAACTATAAGTATAAGCAAACTACTTACTTGTACACCCTCACGTGTTGTGTCATCTAATGCTTGAACATTGATCATTGAGGGCTTCGTCAGATTTTGTGTCGGTTGTCTCAGTATAGCAATACTACCAAGTTGACAACCTTCTTTCAACCCTATCTTCGCTTTACTTCCAGATTCATCTTTGAGCCCTTCAACGAGGCACCTCACTTCTCTTGGAGGTCTTACCTGCAGATATCTCCACTTGTTTAATTCTGCATTATGACATGGTGCAATCATATATATCCATCTTGAGCAGTAACCACTTAATGGAAGCCGAATACTCGACACATAAGTTTGTAAAAACTATTTCATTGTACTATACCTACAGGCCTCCCTTCAGAAAGTGTGTAGAAGTTTATAGCCAAACGGAAAGAGTTTGCACAAGAAAGAAAACATTTGGATTATCATATATCTATGTCCATTTATAGGCGGTATACATAGAACACTTTAATAAGAAAGGGCAAAAATGGACTGTTGCTCCTCATGCCAATTCGGCAGAGCCGAACAACATCTCACATATGGCAATTTTGCGATTTGTAGAACTTTGGGTGCAGTTTTAATTTCAGAAACATTCGGCAGATTGTCCTCCATACTTTTCGGAGCAGAACTCATTTCTCAAATAAATATATATATATATATATATATATATATATATATATATATAAGAGGCCAACTTTAGCCTCGATTGAGGCTGGTTTCTAGATCTGCCTGCATCAACCCATCTGATACGGATGTAATTTGTTGGATTTATTATGGTTTAGTAAAAAATGATGTTGATTCTTTTCATATATATAGATAAATGGGAAACGAAGAAGAGATTAGACCTGCACTTTATGTCCCTTTAATGCAGGATGTTGCAAGGCTGGTTGCTCGTTGATGTCCACACAATCACATATATCCCCGTTTCTGTCGGGACAGAGTATTCACATGTAAAATATTCTTCAACATTTTCTGCTCTTGGATACTAAAATGAAGTAAAACATCATTAGCAAAATTTTAGCTTCATATGAAAGCGAAGATTTCTCACATGTGCATTTTTATTTTTATTTCAATGAATCCATTCTTGAGTTTTATCAACATATGTTTAGCCAATTTTCTGACTTCCAATAAATTGACAAGGATTAATGCTACATTTTCTCGCCCAAAGGAAGAATGAAAATTTACATGTGTTTGATCCGTGTTCAGCTAGCAACTTATGTATAGAGACTGTCAATATGGCTACATATGTGAGGAACATTGTTATCACCAACTTAGCTTAAAAGTCCAAAGATAAGAAAGGGAGAAGTGGTGAGTTGAGGACACGTCCTGGCGTCGCCACAAAGTAATAGAAAAGGAAAATTTATCATATAACAAAAGGAAGAAAGAAAAAAAGGAAGAAAGAAAAAACCATGACGTTAACTGAAGTTTGTGTGAAAGCGGGTCTAAAGTTATCTTTTGTACATTAATGGTTTTGAATATTGTAGATCTCGTGCCCAATGCACCTGCAACAGCCAAAATGAAGGTGAAACGTAGGATTGCGATCATAATTCTACTCTCCGTCTTCATCTCTAATCTCTTCCTCGTCTATTGGAATGACCTCTTTTTTTTTTTAATTTTAATTTTTTTTTATTTCTTTCTTTCTTCTGACTGAGGTATCCTCTTCTCAGAACTCGTCTCCAAGGAGAAGGTATAATGGCTAATTCAACAAATAATTAAAACTTAATGACTCTCCAAATATACTATATACAGAATATAATAAATGAATTATGCACCAATCATCTATATATTGTGTTGTCAACAAAATATGGGGTATAGCTCATCTTGCGCCCAATCAAGTGATCTTCCTTCTTTCTTTCTTTGTTTTTTTTTCCTCTGTTTTTTTTTATTTGATGGGTAAGATCTTCTTCCATAATTAAGGAGTACATCCTAATCTAAGATAAATATTTTACCATTAGTACTTTTTACTTTTTATGGCTTCTCTCTTATTTGATTTCACCTTATTATCTCTTCTGATGCTTATTTTGTCCTTTCCATTTGCCTAATCTATGAAAATTTCTAGGGGCTTGCCCTCGGTAGCAGGAACACCGTCACAAAGATAATGTTAGTGTTACAAAGAAAACTTTACCTTGGGTTTACTTGCAATATTTTACGGATCTAAATATTCTCCAATTTTCTCTCTTAATTGGAGAAAATCATTCCAACAATCAACTAATTGGAAAAACATGGCTTACATAGGGGTAGGAATAGGATCATATTATAGCAGATTTTACTCATGTATCAGATGTCCCGGTGAATCTGCAAAATACACTTTCATTGGAAATGCATGAGTGTTTCATTATAACGACGGTTCACTGTAAGCAGAATGAATTTCTTTATTACTATCTCTGCCGTTGATTTCATTTAAATTAATCATTTTCATCTCATGGATCACGAGACACTGATTTATCATATTAGGAAATAGAATATTTGAAATAACATCGTATCAATGAACTAGGTTAATTGATATCATGGATTTTTCAATATTTGATTTAGGTTTTATTATGGTATTACGATATTATTTATTTCCTAGTTTGGTTTCTTCTTGAGCCTATAAATAGGCTAGCCATTTTATGTATTGAATGAGTTGAGTTATGGAAGAAAAAGAACTCCCGCGGTAGGCCTATGGCCACTGACGAATTTCATATGATTGAGAGGAGAGAGTAGAGATAAAAGGGATACATGGTGGCTATAAAGGCAAAACCACGAGAGTAAAATATATTGATTGAATTGAACGACTCAACAAATATCATAGATAATGCACCTATTTATAGCCTACAAGGAATCTAGAAATAAATATCAATGATTATAAATATATCAAATCAGATCTCGAAAATCCTAAGAATATTAACTACCTAATTGATCAATACGATCTTGTTATGAAAATATTATATTTTCCAAATAACCTAATAATATCTCTAACCGTCCCCTTCAAGATGAGAATGTAGTGCAGCAAAATGATCATTTTGAATGCAGAGATGAGTTTGATGACGACAGGGGCTTCTCGGCATAGTAGATAACAAGTATTGATTGAATTTTGGGCTCTTTGCCCAACAATCATTGAGAAATTGACATGTGCTCCTTGGCTTTAGAGTCGAGGAAAACATAACAATCGAGTTGAGACTTTTGCCTTCAGAGGTCGAATTTAAATGGCTTAAGCATTTTGGCTTCAAAGGTCAGAAAATATTGACTTGAACCTTTTTGCCTTCATAGGTCCATCATCTTCGTCATCTCAACATCATCAGGTCCCATCGTCCTGCTTTGATACCATGGCGAATTTCATATAACTGAGAGGAGAGAGTAGAGATGAAAAGGGATATGTGGTGGCTATAAAGCCAAAACCATGGAAGTAAAATATATTGATTGAATAGAATGACTCAACAAATATTATAGAGAATGCACCTATTTATGGGCTACAGGGAATCTAGAAATAAATATCAAAGGTACTTAATAATATCAAAATCAGATATAGAAAATTCTAAGAATATTAACTACCTAATTGATTGATACGATTTTATTTTGAAAATATTCTATTTCTCAAATGACCTAATAATATCTCTAACAGCCACCACGTTTCGATATCTCCTCTCTCTTCTCCTCTCCTTATATATTAGTTTTCTTGATGGTATCAGAGCTGGACGATGGATCCTGTCGATAATTGGAAGACGAAGACAACAACCACCGGCCTCTGATATCAAAAGCTCTAAGTCGTTTCACTCGACCTCTGAAGGCAAAACGCCTCAAGTCAATCGTTAGTCTTCGACCTCTGAAGCCAAGAAGCTCAAGTCGATTTCTTGATTACTGTTGAGCAAAGAACCCAATTTAATCCATACTCGTTATATGCTGGGCCAAAGAGCCCCTGTTGTCATCGAATTCGTCTTTACATGCAAGAAGAACATTTCGCTACATTGCATGTTCATCTTCTGGGGGAGTGTTGGAAATATTGATTTATCATATTAGGAAAAATAATATTTGAAATAACATCATATCAATGAATTAAGTTGATTGATATCTTAGGATTTTTCAATATCTGATTTAGGTTTTATTGTGGTATTACGAAATTATTTCTTTTCTGGTTTGGTTTCTTCTTGAGCCTATAAATAGGCTAGTCATTTTATGTATTGGATGAGTTGAGTTATTGAAGAATAAGAACTCTCGTGGTAAGGCCTATGGCCACTGGCGAATTTCATATAATTGAGAGAAGAGAGTAGAGATAAAAAGGGATACATGGTAGCTATAAAGCCAAAACCACGAGAGTAAAATATATTGATTATATTGATTGAATAGAACGACTCAACAAATATCTTAGAGAGTGTGCCTATTTATAGGCTACAGGGAATTTAGAAATAAATATCAAGGATACTGAATAATTTCAAAATCAGATCTCGAAAATCCTAAGAATATTAACGGGTGCGTTTGGTTTCAGAGTTAAAGTAACTTGATTTTGATTGTGAAAAAAGGACAAATGTTGTGTAGTGTGTTGAATTAAAGTTAAAGTTAAAATTTTTACTTGGGAAATGTGTGTTTTTGTTGTGTATTGGGTTGAGTTAAAGTTAAAGTTAAAATTTTTGTGATTTTAACCCTGAAAACAAACGGGCCATTAACAACCTAATTGATCAATACGATTTTATTATGAAAATATTATATTTTCCAAATAACCTGATATTATCTCTAACACTCCCCTTCAAGATGAGAATGCAGCGTAGTGAAATGTTTGTCTTCCATGTAGAGACGAGTTTGACGACGACAGGGGCTTCTCGACTTAGTAGATAACAAGTATGGACTGACTTGGGCTCTTTGCCTAGCAATCATCGAGAAATTGACATGAGCTCCTTGGCTTTAGAGTCGAGGAACAACATAACAATCGACTTGAGAGTTTTGCCTTCAGAGGTCGAATTTAAATGGCTTGAGCATCTTGAATTCAGAGGCCGGAAAATATTGACTAGAGCCTTTCTAGCTTCAAAGGTCGGTTGTTGTGATCTTTGTCGACTCAAAATCTTCAAGTCCCATCTTTGCTTTGATACCATGACGAATTTCATATAATTGAGAGGAGAGAGTAGAGATAAAAAAAGGGATACGTGGTGGCTATAAAGTCAAAATCATGCGAGTAAAATATATTGATTGAATAGAATGACTCAACAAATATTATTGAGAATGCACCTATTTATAGGCTGCATGGATCTAGAAATAAATATCAAAGATACTTAATAATATCAAAATCCGATCTAGTAAATCCTAAGAATATTAACTACCTAATTGATCGATACGATTTTATTTTGAAAATATTATATTTCCCAAATAACCTAATAATATCTCTAACAGTCACCATGTTTCGATATCTCCTCTCTCTTCTCCTCCTTATATTGTAGTTTTCTTGATGGTATCGGAGCATGATGATGGGACTTGTTGATAATTGGACGATGAAGATAACAACCACCAGCCTCCAAAGTCAAAAGGCTCATGCCGTTTCACTCAACCTCTGAAGGCAAAATACCTTAAGTCAACCGTTATTCCTCGACCTCTGAAGCCAAGAAGTTCATGTCGATTTCTTGATTACTGCTGAGCAAAGAACCCAAGTTAATCCATACTCCTTATCTGCTGGGCCAAGGAGCCCTTGTCGTCATCAAATTCGTCTTTACATGCAAGAAGAACATTTCGCTATGCTGCATGTTCATCTTGCAGGGGAGTGTTGGAGATATTGATTTATCATATTAGGAAAATGAATATTAGAAATAACATCGTATCAATGAATTAGGTTGATTGATATCTTAGGATTTTTCAATATCTGATTTAGGTTTTATTATGGTATTACGGTATATTTTTTTTCTAGTTTGGTTTCTTCTTGAGCCTATAAATAGGCTAGTCATTTTATGTATTCGA
>NW_022204033.1:0-70229 GCF_007655135.1 Punica granatum | reverse complement strand
CTTTTGATGAGCAAGGCTCCTGCAATTAAATCAGTGCAATTAATTATTCTCTATTTCTAGCACTTCCAAACACGTCAAATAGCATAAAGAAAAGGGGAAGATTTCCAAACATGTCGAATGGCATAAAGAATAAGCTCCTCAGAAAAGGAAAAGTCCTTGTTTAAAAATTTTGAGCAGTTCATATGAGAATAGACTGGTTCCATTACTAACATCAGTTTATGGGTTGTGTAAGCTTTCAAATGCAGAAGTCCCATCCAATTATCAGGGGAAAATAATTTGGGCAAAGAGCCAAATACTAGAAAAATAGATCAGTTTGGAAATTGAAAACTTTCCTTCGCTTCACATGCAATCAACATTTCCCACTCAGGAACAAGGAATGCCCAATTGCCAATTTTTAGAATAAGTACTTCAATCACCATGCCAAGCAAATGAAAAGAAACAGGGAGTCGAACAAAACAGCATATATCCATAGAAAAGAAACAGCCAAAAACCTTCAGGATCAATATCCAGGTTTGGATTTATTTTATGCAAAGAGTACGCATGGACTTGATCAACTATCATTATTTCTTAATAGGACATCAAATTCTAAACATGAAAGAGTCCAAGTTTTACAGTCTTCAATTCATTTGGATGTTTACATGTTAATTGTCTGGCCATTGCATCAAGCAGCCATACATTGGCTAAAATAAGTAAACAGTACAGTAAGGAAAATGGGAGGAAAAATACAAATGAAATAGAAGTTTAAAGCAAAGACAAGAAACATCAAGAATCTCGCCACTTAGGAAACTAATACAATATATGGCCAAGACAAGAACCATGATGGAAAAGAAATAAATGGTCTGCACAATATTAAAAGGAAAGTTCAAGATAAGTTGAGAGCTCACAGATATATCACTCTTTTCGATTCTGAATCACAAGTCACACCTTTCCACCTACATGGATCGGGATCCTCTGGCCTCCATTGAAGAATGCTACCATCTGAAGTGACAATTGCTGATCTGAAGCTCAAAAGTGCCTCACCTACAAATCATATAAGATCATTAGAAACACAAATAAGGAGGGAAATTAAGAATTTACATTTACAACAAACAAATCAGCTTCTTCTACAAACAAAAGCCATATAATAAACAGATGCACCTGCATCTGAAAGTGGGGAACATTCATACAAAACTCTGTCTACAGATCCACAGCGCAAAGCGATAAAATTTTATGCGACTGTAGTCAGTAGTCATAAAGCAAAAGATGAGCATCAGCATACCATCAGGGCTGAGAGCCAAGCTGTTGTTGATTGAGCCATAGAGAAGTAAAATGCAAAGAACCCGTAATACTTTACATCTTGCTTGACAAATGCCCATCATGGCACTGGTCGGGCATAATAATTTTATCAGATATCATCTGATGCACCACTTCGTGAAATGGCCGTGTTGAACATATAGCTGTGTCTGAGATTATACCATCCCGGAGCCAAGAAAAAGAAAAATTTCCTGAGGAGCAGAAAAGCAAAGAATTGCCAATAATCAATGGTAACAGGTCTAATTCAATACCAATTATCTGAAGAATGGATTCAACTGACATGTACATGCTCAATCACAAGGAGAAAGCACCAGCAAGGTAATCATCTAAATGCAGTGCATGCATGTTGACGAAGAAACCATAAGCTCAGCTATTCCTTTCGGATCGATCTAATAGAAAGCAATAAATATGCATGCTTTATCAAAAGAATGTAAGGCGTGCTTGAATTAGAAACTATCCAGTTTCTATCATCCCATGTTGACATGAAGTCAACCCGAGTACCAGGCATGGTCAAAGAATTAAGGTAAAAAGAGAATCTTCAGAAGCAACAAGCAATAACATCATCAAAGTAACCGGGACTCAATTGAAGAACAAATGCCAATGCTCCCGACAAGAACCACATGACATTTACAAGACAAACATTTCCCCCACGTAAAACCCGAAAATTGAATGATCAAGTAGCCAAAGTTGATAAATTTCCGATAATGCGACAAGCAACAGAGACTTAAATAACCCTAGGATCGCCTCTACCACATCAAAATCCCAAAAACAGTGGGTTCCGGTGTGGCTGCGCCGACTCAATTGAGCCCGAAACAAAGTCAAACCAAGCACACTGACCCAGAGAGCGCCTCAATCGACAAATCTGCCGTCACACTCCCCGGAGCAGCCACTCAAACAGCAGCTTAACCACTGAACCGTAGCATCGAGCAGCTCAAAACAGTGGCGAACTCTCAAGAATCGGGAGAGGACCCGGAAATGAGAAAGATCGAAGCAGCCGAGAGGAGGGATGGGGCTCAAGCTCGAAATGAGCTAAATCAGCAGAGTGTGGGATTCCCGGGGAGAGGAAGGGCGAACCTTGGCTCGATCTGGCGGTGCCGGAAGCGGGAGGCAATGCAGGCCTGGCTGAGGAACGGGAACCCCCCGGGAGAAGATTGTGAGGGAAGGAAGAGATGATGAAGAGGAAGAAGAGAGAGAAGCAAACAGTGTTTGAGCTCACAGAGGAGAGAGAGAGTTTGTGTGGATGTGCGGGTGTGTGTGGAATAGTATAAGATGCTTGGGGGGGGTGGGGGAATTCAAAGTGGGGACATCAGCGCAGCCAATGGGAAGGGGGGGCCACGCACGTGCGACCGCGACCTCTCGTACGTGCCACCGACGCTTCTATACGTCTGTCTCTCCCCTCCTCTTTTTTCTTTTTTCCTTTTTTCTTTTTTCTACCGGAAATAAGACGATCATATCTTTATTTTATTTTATCTTCATACATATATTCATTCATTAACAATTAGAAGCTGTGGATATTTTATTCGCTACCATACATATGCACAGTTAGATTCGTCAGTTTTACGTGTATATACAACCATACATAATCGTAGGAGCAGTTGCGATAATCGTGATGCCAAATTGGAACTATGTGCTCCTACTCCGAGTGATATTTAAATTAAGGCCTTCAATTATTATGTCGGAGATACATTATTAATCGTTAGAAAGGTCTGTAGTTCAGTTCGGCTGCAGTTCTGGAATTATTTTGTGATGTGGAATGAAATTCAATAATGTGGATCAGGCAAGTAGGAGACCCTCTATATCGGTCAGTCTAGGAAAGAAAATCAAACCCTCTTTTAATACGACCCAATGACCTTTAAATAAATAGTGATATTTTTTTCGATTAGAACTTAGAAGAGAGGAACAAATAGTGAAATTCATAACAAAAATATTCTTGTTAATTGCTGAATATGGGGAAACTAAAAAGAAGAGGATGGTATTCTGCATATATATATATATATATTTGTATTTGTATCTTTATGAAAAATCTTAAATAATCTTATTTTATAATGATGTAATAATAAAAAAATCAATAAGATTGTTATAATAAGAGCAATTATAATATCTATAAAAAAAAAGCAATTATGATAATTATTTGAGTGATAAATAGTAATTTCAATTTTATTACAATATAATTGATACTTTCTCATATTATAATCGTTGAAAAATTTCCTGCAGTTTACATCTCGAATTATACCTCATATATGCTTGAGATGTTTTTATACACTATTGTTTGATTTGATTAGTTCTCCTTTTATTTTCATTTTTAGAATTATTATCGTGTAAGGAATTGTAAGTAAATAAATTAATAGGTCTGAGGATAAGAGAGGCAGTTGCCAGTTGCTTAAATCCACATGAGGTATCTTCCACAACCTCTTGTGGACACAGCATAAAAAGGTTGCTATGAATTTATCACATCAAACTTTAATAGAATCGTTAACCTGAATTTCAAAAATAATGATGAGTAATAAATGAGGTAAACAATCATGAGGTTCTGTTAACAAATTCACTTAAAGCGTGCCAAGAACGGTAATGAGATTCAAAACCTTCATTTACATGGACATTAAAGCTTAACCAGTTTATATAGCTTGAACAGATTAAAATCAGAACATTCAGTTCGAAAGTTGTTGCTTTTCGCACTAAACAGAGTTAACGTACAGTCTATTTATGACTATTGGAAAATTATTCCCAAAAAGAACTAAAAATGACAATTGTGTTCAAATTCTAATTAATTATGTCGCTCAGAACTTAATCGGTTTTAATGAAGAGAATCGAGAACTAAAGATATGTGGGGATTTATGTATTTTGGTATATCAAATTTATGCATAGTTATGGGTCAAAACCACGCAATAAAATATTGAAAATTCCAAAGAATTTTAGGACATTTTACTATATATTAGGTAGATCATATCTTCAAGGACTTTTCTACCCAAAGAAATGTCCCATGGTGGGACCCTTTGTTTAAATATCAATTAAGATATTGAAAATTACTTTTTAAACCTCAGATATTTAAATTACGTTACAATTTCATTATGTCATATTCAAAATTAATGAAACTTTAATGTGTTGCATGGAGAAGGTGCCACGTATCATATTCAACCAATCCAACCAACAACCATAGCCCGACCCATTCAACAATTAGTCGGGTTTACAACCCAAACCGTTCTTTATGGTGCGTTTGATTTTAGAGTTAAAGTAAGTTTGATTTTGATTTTGATTGTAGAAAAGGACAAATGAGATGAGATTATAAATTTGACTTGGGAAACGTGTATTTTTGTTGTGTAATGTGTTGAGTTAAAATCAAAATCATGATTCTAAAATCAAACTTACAAATCAAACGGGGCCTTAAAAATCAGTCGGTTAATACTTGGTCAGGTTCCAACTCAATCGGTTTAAAACAATAATTCCAGTTAATTATTTTCACGATTCAAAACACCAATACATATTATTGAAACTGCAGTATCTATGTGAATATGGTAACAGCGACCGATAACATCCAAGTAATCCGACGTGATAACGGCAACCAGTGACGGCCTATTGACTATTGACGCCGAAGAGTGTAAGGAGGACCATTGGCGGTTGTCTTTATCGTGAATCATTTTGTATGTTTCAATCGGATACATGGCATGGCGGCCACCTCCATTGAAGGAGGTCACCGGAGAAGGTCTTTTTTTTTTGTTGAGTCGTTACCAGAAAAAATCCCTATTTTGGTTTTTTGGGAAAATAACTTCCTAAAATTGGAAAATATTAGTTTTTAATTGGGATCACCATCCCTATAATTAAGGACAAGAATAAGGCAAGTAAAATTAAAGAAATAAAAATGCAACAATCAGTAAACATGATTTATTTTCAATAAAGGAAATATTTTTTACCTAAAAATGAAGAAATTGAATATTAAAGAGCATCCGCATAAATATATAATTTGCTAGAGCTAACATAAGGTATCGCCCGTGCAAATAAAAAGTATAAGCATAGAGGGATATTTTCACGATATTTGAGAAATATAGCCAGAGAGTATTACAAAATTAACTAAGACTAAAATTATTGTTCCAACGCCAAAAAAAGTCATTTTCATAAACATATTTCTATTGAAAATCACTCTAGTGAACACTAAGGCTAGCTTACACTTATGCATAAATAGAAGAAAATACCATTTTTAATATGTCATATCGTTTCGAAGTATTAATTGTCATCATGGTCTTCTTCACCACTGCTTTCATAAACAACCTAGACGAAATAACAGCAAGACACTATATCACCTATGAAAATGATTTGTTCATGTTTCAAGTATGTCCATGTACCTAGGAGAACATCATTATTCACCAAGGTTAAACTAGAAATAACTGCCGCTAGTGATCGCCCGAACCCTAGGCCACATTGGGCAAATCATCATTTATCAAATCACGGTGGTGATTTGGTCATACTGCTAGTGAACATTGTATATGCTTTTCATAATGAACATAATATATTGTCGTCCAAGTGATGTCCATTGTCTTTAACGTATGCAAAAATGAGGAAGGGGAAAGACCATGTTTATTGCAAGCATGTTGCAAGTACTACAAACAAAAGAGTTCCTTATGTTCTATGTTGTCCATTACAATAATGCAATAAATTTATGCACATTATTTAAATCACATAGTATCAATTGTTAAAACCTTAATAAAAAGAAAATTTGTTACGTGGAACAAAACTTTTGGGGTCTAAGGGCACTTATTTGTAGAATCATGTGAGTCATTAAGGGGATTGAATATGTTCATCATAGTATATGGTTATAGCTAGTTGGAGAATACGTTTAGGCTAATTTAATATGAAATCCTGGAGCAGAGTAGAATTGATAGTAGAGAAACACGAGCAGCAAGCAGAGAGATAATGGGAAAATAATGTAGCAAAGCCACTAAAGAAAGCAACGCAAATTCCGTTGCCCAACTTGGAGCAAACCAACATATTTGCTCAAGCCAATCCATGAAGTGATAATTAAAAAAAATAAAAAAAATTATTAAAATATCTCATAAATCATGATATGTTAGATTGCCCGTATCCGAAAATCACATAGCTCATAATCTACCCATATCATAACCCACATAAGGTAGTTGTAAAACGCGGGGATGAAGATATTGCAACATTCCCTTGATTATAGATAACAGTCTCTAGAAAACTTTCACGTTGATTGAGACTCCATGAAATAAATAAGGTTAGTCTGACTAAAAATAAGGAAGGGTAAAATACACTCCCCGTCCTTAAAGTTTTGTGTAATGATATTTCATCATATTTTAAAGGAAAATAGACACTCCACCTCATTAGTCTTATTGACTTAATAAGATAAATTTCTTTTGGTCCTCAATCTTTATTTGCTTTTCACTTTCATACTAATTCTTTTTCTTTTGAATTGTTATCATCTTAAACATTATACGGTTTATTCATTTTGATCTTACTGTTCAAATTTTCGATAAACCTATCAATATGCAATATTTTTTAGAATAAAATATATTTGAAAATAAAAAAGAAAAGAGAGCAGTTCATTAACAATCATTGAGGCTCTCAACAAGCAAGGGCGAGGAGATCATACCTACTACGAAACAATATTTTCTTGAATAAAAATTTTTAAAACAAAATTATAAAACATGACAACACCACATCATAGGGAGCCAATCTATAGTTGATGAGTATAACTGTCCTTTGAAGTCTTACGATGCGTTTGGATTCAGAGTTAAAATAATTTTGATTTTGATTGTGGAAAATGACAAATAAGTTGTGATTATAAATTTGACTTGATAAACGTGTATTTTTGTTGTGTAGTGTGTTGAGTTAAAGTTAAAGTTAAAATTTTTGACTTGGAAAATGTGTATTTTGTTGTATAGTGAGTTGAATTAAAGTTAAAGTTAAAATGAAAGTGATTTTAACTCCCAAAACAAACAGGCCAGCATCTAGGTTGGGGTGTGGCTATGCCTTTACCCCACCCTAACCGCCATTCGTCCACACTCGCACCTCCTATTAATCACTGTCAGCTAGTGGCCCCATAAGGTACCGATGTGGTGGCAATACCATCCCTTTCATACTCCTTGTTGATGTATCCTTTTTTATTTATTAATTTTCAAAAATTGTTTATTATTTATGAAATATTTCATGGTAGCTCTTGTTACACGGTAATGATCGTCAACAATCCAACAAAGTAAGGGACGACCTATTAAACAATTTATAACCTAGGGTGGTGGTGTGGTTCCCAACAAAGCCTTCATTCAAAATACTAAAATTTTAAAGGTCCTAGTGTATATATTGATATTATGGAGGGGTCCTCGCCGTTTGCAAATACCCATTCTATAGATAACAAAAATCTTCCATGGTCATCGTCAATATTGAACAAAGTAGTTCTAAGCATCTTTTTATTTCTTTTTTGTTTAAGTTCTTAATTTTAAATTCTTTGCATTTGTAAAAAAAATTGCATGTCAAAAGATTTGATGGTGATTTAGGTAGCAAGATCTAATGGGAACTAATTATGTCACCTTAAGAATCATAGTGAGCGAAAAGATGAATCAAGACGAAATTAACAAATACCCTAAAGATTAAGGATCAAAAAGAATTTTTTTCTATCAAGTCAACATGATCAATTGAGTGAAATATCGATTTTTTCATTAAAAATGGGGTGGAGTGTTTATTTTCGTCAAGAACAAGGTGGAGTATAATTGGGCAAAACTTCGAGGGAGGGGAGTGTATTTTACTCAATAAGAAACGGGATGAACCAACTATGGCATACTTGTTCTGGAAAAGAAGATAATTTAAGTAATTTCCTTTTAGATCACGCATATTTCAATAGAAAATATCCATATTCACTGAGAGTAAAATTAGGTAAGCAAATTTTCCGGAAAAAATCATGAAAACAATATATCGGAGCTGTAACTAGAAAAAAAAAGAAAAAAGAAAAAAAGAAAGGACCTTCGACAACTTGCATTGGTCACATCCGTAGACGGTGGTTGGTTAAAGGCCAACATGGAGAATATATGGACGAAAACGTTATTCTTTCATAGGAGTTGCAACTGAGATAAAAGAAAACGATCGAAATGGGGTGGCGTGGCATGACCTTACGTGAGCATCCACTTAGAAAACGATTAAAGATGACACACATTCACGTCGTCGAAGTTGAACATCATCATTGAGGGAAAAAAAAAGGTCGTTGTGGAAGCCATTATTGGCGTATTACAGAGAAAGATGAACTGATTTAATTGACTAAACCATTCTTTTAAGCTGAATTGTTGTTTCGGGCCACTTAACTTGGTTACTTTTTTTAATCCGACTCTTAAAATTGGGCAGGTTATTTGATTTGGATAATAACCCGGTTGGTTAATTAGGTCAATTATACTCAGGACACATGTCACAAAGTAATTTGCCCACGTGTTGGACGAATCACGAATGTCTTGATAATTTAGTGCGCAAAAGACAAAAAACAAAAATGCGAAGGACTATCATATAAGAGGCAAAAATATTTAAATTATAGACGGTTATAATTAGAAGTTGAAAAATCCAACGAATGAGAATTGTGTCCCATGGTGGCCTTTTTTTTGGGTCCCATAGTAGACACATCATATCTTCAATATTTGATGTGTATTAGAGTCTGTGAAAATAATATCACTCGTTGCATTATTAACGTGCGAGAGTTTCCATCGATCTCATTTCTCTAGAATTTCTTCATGGTATGTGAGTCATCATCAATCAATCAATTTCTATATAATAACAAACACTCGAGCGATCCTCTCATGCTGAAACCTCAAAATTATAATTGTCTTCTCTCACGTTATCACATCATTGGAATTCTTAACTCTCACACGCCGCCACATCTATTCTATTTTATAGTTTATCTTCACCCAAAAAACTTGGGGGTTTTTACCTAAAATGGCCTATGGTTTACCCGTTCTGTCAATTTATCATATGCTTTTTTTTGTCAAATCTATCCTATGGTTTACTTTTTGCATCGAATCTATCTCGACGTTATCTTTTCCGTCGACATTTAACGGTCGTGCTGACATGGCACGTTTGAAAATCAATGGCGCCCACGTGGAGCGTTAGTGGGGCCACACTTGCCACTCTGAACATTTTTTTCGGGATAGATTTGAAAAAAATATAAAACCATGGGATATTATTGAAGTTAGTTGAAAACCACGGGATATATATTGAAGTTAGTTGAAAACCATGGGATATGATTGAAGTTACATGAAAACTATGGGATAGGTTTAGGAATTATCCAAAACAAAAAGCAACCGTTAAAGCAAGCGAAACAAAAAATCCATAAGCAAAGTGTAACAGCAAATAAATAAGAAAAGTGGAACACCAAAGTCTATAGTTTTTAGAGATCCAACTTTATACCAAAATGACCAACATTTACATATCCAATACTAACCCAACAACCTACACAAAAAAACCAATCCACCACTAGTTTTCAGAGATCTGACATAATAACAATAACAAAATGACCAAAGTTACTTATCCATAACTAACCCAACAAGCTACACAAAAAATCATCCTCCACTTCTTCCACATATTTCCTACTAATCACAGCAAAAAATTACACAAAAACCAATCATGTGTCTCCTCTTCTTCCATTAACAATCTATTTCTTCCCCGTTTTCATACCTTCGAACTGTTTGTGCTGGTTCCTTGTCCTAGGTTGCCGGTGTTGTTGCTCTTGAGGTCTTGCTCTGTGCTACTATTGCTGCTGTTGCTGCTGCTGCTGGTGCTACTGATGCTGCTGCTGTTGCTGCTGTACCTGCGTACCTTTATGTTGGTTCCTTGTCCTGGGTTGCCACTGTTGTTGCTCTTGATGTCTTGCTCCCTGCTACTGCTACTGCTGCTGTTGTTGTTGTTGCTGTACTTGAGATGATTGGGTTTGGACAGGGCTAACAAACTGCCCTCCATGCCTACCCTTGTAAGACATCCTCATTTCTTCATCAGGCATCTAAAATAAATATACATATAAGTCATACTTTAAGAGCTAAATATGTAAAGACTTGCACAAATATATATAAGTGTTCAAAGAAACTTACACGAATGTATGTCATTCCACTTTCTCCTGTTAGGACCCCAATCCCTTTAAAAGCCAGGGACAATTCTCTGCGTATAAGAGCATCCACACTTGGATCCACTTTTGTGGCAGACCTTTTTTTCTTGGAGCTTGACTCTCCTCTTTCTTTCCTCCAAATCTGCAAGTTCTTAGGAAATATCAAATCTCAACACAACAACATATAAGAAGTGAAGTTGTTAACATTTGCCAGCATTGAAAAATGCACAAACCTGTAATTTTGGTCTGATGTCCTGTGCACGTGTTGAAGTTCCAGATTCTTGCACCTCTCTAGTAATTGATTGGTGGCTTGTAGATGCTGGTGCATGAGGGTGTTGCACTTCCACTTGCCTTTGCATTTGAACTTGCTGGCTGACAGAGACCTCATTCACATGACTTTGCATTTCCACTTGCTGGCTCTCATCCACTTGTCTAACCTGTCAATGACCACATTATTTGGTCATCTACCAGAGATATAGAATATGTCATTATCTAACTTAAAGAATGAAAAGTTACCTCACAACTTTTCCATCAGTGGGTTGGTTGTTATTTTTCTTGCAGGTCCTCCTGTTATGGCCATATTCATGACAGATACTGCACCTCATCTCCTGTCCTTTCCTTGAAACTTGATCTCCCTCAGGTTCTTGTTCACCGATGTGCTTCTTCCTATTTTTCTTTGGTCTTCCAAGTTGTTTCTTCACCATGGGAGGGAATATAGGATCACCTTGAGGCATTTCCCACAAGTTCTTACCATTTAATGGTAGCATGAGATGTTTATAGGCCAACGAATGCACATCTCTTTTAAGCCACTCACTCACATAGTCATCAATATCTTTCCTCACATAACGAATACAACTCACAGCATGGGGGCATGAAATGTCTGTTATGTTCCATTTCCTACAACTACATGTCTTGGCAGGTAAATCAACAACATATGTATTCCCAAATTCCTTAACTTGGAATTTCCAATCTCCAGCATGCGTGGGCAAACAAGACCTAGACCTCTCTTTGTTCTCCTCCACTATCAGCCTTATCCTAGGGCACAATGCGTCAGTAGAACACACAAAGAGATCTCTCTTCTCTGCCATTCTCTGCATAATGGCAGTCCTAATGTCTTCCAACATGTCTATTATCGGTTTACCCCTAGCATGCAATATATAGCTATTAAAGCACTCACATATGTTGTTGTCTACAGCATCAGACTTTGGAATCTCAGTGATAAAGGCTCTACAGAACTTAGTGGGATCAATTTTCAGAAAATCATCAGTACCTTCATTTGATAATGCTCTCATCTCAGCTAATACTCTTTGAAATCCCACCATTGTAGTGCTCTTAACTGCCCTCCAGAAGCATGATTTTAATGAAAGACCTATATGCTTCTTTTTCCAATTTGCATATAGATGTCTAGCACAGTTCCTATGCTTCACATGGGGTAGGAGACCTCTCACTACATTCTCGAGCCCCTACAAAATCATCAAAGATATCCCATGTTATTAAACATAAGAAATCAAATGAAAATCTACTAAATGAGGACAAATCAGTACCTTCTGTTAATCACTGAGTATAGTCCAACCATATCCTTCAGATAGTCCCAAGTCGTCCTTCAACAGTTGAATAAACCATCTCCATGAGCTTTCATTCTCTCCTTCAACAACAGCCCATGCTATCGGGAACATTTGATTGTTCCCGTCTTTTCCAACAGGACTTAATAGTTGCCCTTTCAATTCTGTCTTCAAAAAACATCCATCCATCCCAATAACTCGTCTACATCCCTCAAGAAAGCCAATTCTCAATGATTCAAAGTAGACATACATTTTCTTAAATCGAACAACATAATCAGGATTATCTCTGTCATAAACAACTTCAAAAGTGTTGTCCTTGTTCACCCTTTTTAGCTCAGCCACATAGGATGGCAACCAGCTATAGTGCTCCTCCATAGTTCCTGGTATCTTATGTTGTGCAAGAGCTTTAGCTCTATAACACACAGACATACTAACTTTAATCCCAAACTTCTCATTGATTTCTTGAGCCAAATCTCTCACATTCCAATCAAAATTTGTTCTAAATTTGTCTAGAAAGTGCTCTGCTATCCAATAATATGTAGCCTGCTGATTTTTTTCACCTCGACTACATTTGTGTTCGTCATGAAAAGTCTTAATAACAAAGGCATCTCTCCTCTGCGCGAGGCTTCCATATATTCTCCATGGGCAATTTTGCTTGCATTTAGCCTCCATCTTCCTTTTACCTGACTTCAACCATTTAATTGCATAGCCATTGTATATGGCATAATCCCTGACTGCAGCCTGGAATTGCTTAGCACTCTCAAACCACATGTCTTTCTTGAACGTGATATTCTTCATATCACACCTGGGATTGAATGTCTTCGATCTCTTCACCATTTTACTACTTTCTCCCTCATCATTAGTGCTATTGGGAGTGATCACTTCATCACTTGAATCACCATAATCACTTCCAACAGGTCTAACTTGCAGAGGTGCTACACTTTGAGGCTTCTTCGATATCCTTTTCCTTCTCTGACCATCCATAAATTCATCATTATCTCTCTCACTGCCATACTCTTCATCATCACTGGAATAAACATTACTATCACTTGCACTATCACCCTCAACTGCCATATCTCCCTCATGTTCAGCTTCATTCCCTCCCTCATCAGCAGCTTCATTCCCTCCCTCATTAACAGCTTCATTCCTTTCTTCATTCCTTTCTTCATTCCTATCTGCAGACCGTCTCCATTCACCAATATCATCATCCTTCAAATCAGCTTCGACATAGACATGCATAATTTCATGTTTGACCCCAAGAGCAGCCATTTCCATAACCTCAAAATCAGTATTCATCTCTATCAAACCCACATCCAAACTATTTTTCGGAACCACATACCACATCCTCTTTGGTGGCTTGTAACCAAAGTCATCTAATATTCCTTTAAGCTCATGCCATGACATTTTATCTTGATCAACTTGTATGATGGTTTCAATCCCTCCAACATACCTCACTTGAGGTTGAAATTGTATATAACCTCCATGATGTAAAGCCAAACCAAATTTTGTTCCCATCCTGTTAATATATATATATATATATAAAGGAATGCAGTAAAAGCATTAAAAAACTAATGATACATATTCTTTTAGCAAAGTCAATAAAAAAGAATAACTCAGACAGTCAAAAGGGAAGAAGTGGGACAGTTTACCTTCAACGTCCACTTTGGTATTAGTAAACAAATAGGGCTAGACTCTCCAGTCAACCAAACCTGCAAAAGAACAATTTTTTTACATTTATGTTCTCCAATGAACCCAACAAACAAGACAAAGCCAAAAAAAAGGAGAATTTCGATAGTGTACTGCACATTAAAGACCCAACAACGCATCATTTGTACCAACCTGTTCGTGTAACAGTTGGGACCACAAAAAGCTTCAACTTTTGCAGGCAAATGGTCCCTCCTTCAACGAAGCCTCGTCTTTGTTGCTGCAAAGGAGACCAATCCAGCTCAGCTTAGTCCCTCTGCTTTTTCGAACAGAAAAAAGGCATATAAGTCCCTCACATCCACTCAACAAATTATCAAAATCAGGCTTAAATAGTCTAACTTGACTCAACAAATAGTCATAATCAACCGCAAACAGTCAAAATCGATGAACCCCTACCTTGATCGACAGTACGCAGTGCGATATTTTTATGATTGAAAACAAAGCAAAACCCTAAACGCCAATGTTTGGCTCTCCTTCTAGTAGAGGATTCGAGATTTTACTGGGGAGAAAGAGGTTGGACGGGATTATGGCTGAGGTTTGGCGGGATTAGGGCAGAGCTTAGGCGGGATTCTGGTATAGAAGGGGCGGAAGGGGCGGGAAAATGTTCATAGGTTTTTTTCATCACTCCAATAATATCCCATGGTTTTTAGTTTTTTCAAATCTATCCAGGGATCTGTCCAGAGTGGCAAGTGTGGCCCCACTAACGCTCCACGTGGGTGCCGTTGATTTTCAAACATGCCATGTCAGTACGTCCATTAAATGTCGACGGAAAAGATAACATCGGGATAGATTCGATACAAAAAGTAAACCATGGGATAGATTTGACAAAAAAAAAACATATGATAAATTTGACAAAACGGTTAAACCATAGGCCATTTTAAGTAAAAACCCAAAAAAATTATAGTTTCTAAAGAATTTTATAAAAATTAATATTAATATACAGTTTCCTATTAATAAAATGGAGATTCCCATTTTTAATATATATATATATATATATATAATATCATTTACACGATATCTTAAATATTATATCTAATATTGAATAATTGTCTCATAATATCTAATTGGGCAACTATATAATTTAATTAATTGTAATATGATCTATGATCGTACACTTTATACAATTGTACATGAAATATTTCAATAAATTCTAAAAGTAGTATGGCAAAATATTTGATATCAATTATATTTTTTTCAGTAGGTTGATATCAATCATATTATCACATGCAATATTTTCTAAAAAAAACCAGATATTATCAATTATCTTCTCGTATTATGAGGAATATGCTATATGCGTTATTTATATTTTTCGGATAATATATGGTAACTTCAGATTTTATATATGATGATAGGAATTATTATTATTCAGACATTACCTGCTATTCAAATTAAGTTTGAAATTTTGTAGTCCAAATATAATAAAAATTTATCGATGCATTACCAGTGCAAAGAGCAGGTTTTCGCCTAATATTAAATTAAATCTATAAGCTTTCTCTGAATGTAATCTTTGCCAACACATGCAGCCTCAGTAGAGAGCACCCGACACCCCACATTACTAACAAGTCGTTTTCAATATCTTCATTGAAATTATTTTCTTAAAATTACTTATCCTCTCACTCTATTTTAAAATGTCAAAACTAAACGGGGAAAAAAAATTCCCAATGTGGAATTGAATGAAGGCATAAGAGTATTTGAAAAAAAATGAATGAATTAATATAAAAAAAGTCAAAGATAAAATACACACCATCCTCTAAAGTTTTGCGCAATGACACTCCACCTCTTTCTTAATCAAAATAAATATTCCACCCCGTTGATTTTGTTAACTTAATAGATAAATTTCTTTTGACCCTTCACCTTTATTTTCTTTTCATTTTTTATTTATTTTTATCTTCAACTTAGTACATGAAATGTGATTGAGAATAAAAATCAGCTTAATACTAACTTTAAAAATTTAAAGATTTTATGATTATTATCCTTTCATTAATTAAAGCTAAGGGTTTAAAATTATTTTTCTATAAATTTAAGATGTTTGTGATTATATATATGAAGTATTTTACATGAATCATTTGCTCAAACTCTTCAATTAATATTATTTAGCATGGGCTCAATCTCAACCCTAAAACCCTAAATAATAAAATGATAAAAATTAGTGTCTTCACATTTAAATTCTTATAAAAAAATATAAAATGTGTTCAATACACGAATTCAATAACCTAGTTTAATTTAAAATTCTTTCCGTTTCCTCCATTCACTTTACTTCACTTCCCTTCACATCCTTCTCTTTAGTGCATTGTATTTAAACAAAGTGTAACCGTAGATTACTTCCTGGCTTTATTCTTAAAATTTAGATAATTTCCTCCTGCATTGTTTATATCTTACTTTTCTCATTCTGTTGGCGATTCTCTGTCATTCTTTCTTTCTACTAGACTAAGGGGCCTGCACATATATATACAAAAACAAGATTGCACAGTTGCATAATGATTCCATTGTTCATATTGCACAGTAGCTGGGACGAACAATCCAAAATTAACGTTCAAACTTATTTTGATGTACACATTCTGTCCTTGGTGGAACAAACAAGTCAAGTGCATGAGTTGAAGTGAGAGGACATGAACAACAAACACAACATTTTCCGACAATAATCAATGGGTGACTAATTATATCCAGCAAGGTTGGGGATTGTACACAAGCTTCTGTTTCCACTTCATTGCAAGAGCATCAAGTTCAATCACGCAACCAATCGTTGTTACATGGCCCTATAATGGCAAATTGGAGCGGACTTACTAAAAGATTAGTTCTTGTTCCAAGGAGGAGTGTATATGCTTTTTCTGCCTTTGTTTTTTGCTCAATTAGCCTTTCAATTTCTGCAGTCTGTAATAGTGGGGTAAAGAAAATCAGATGTAGCACATATATCTACGAAAAATATTATCTGTTTTTTTCTGAAAAGCAGATTGGTCATGTAGGGATATTTTGTAAAAAAATTTGAAATTAAAAAATAAAAGATAATTATTAGCCATAATTTATATCTATATCAGTTTGTTTAAGAGAAATTAAAATTTTGGTTTCTAAAAGAAGTTCAAAAGATTAAGAGATAACAACTAGTTCCACGAATCTATATTTTATATTGATATATTTTTAAAAATAAAAATTAACAAATTTTTTTAGGAAGAGCTCAAAAAGTTGAGAAAATGACGATTGGTTTTACAAATCTATATTTATATATTTCAAAAAAATTTAAAATATTTTTTAAAACAAAAGCACAAAAAATCAAGAAAATAAAAATCGATCTCATAAATTTATAGTTAATATTTTTTAAAACATTATATTATATTTTTAAATAACCTCAAAAAAATCAAGAGAAATCCTTTTAGCAATTGAGTATTATAAGCTACCTGATTGGGACTACCACATCTCCTCTTAATATTATAGATAGATAGATAGATATAGATGTTCGTTCAAAATTCAAAGTTTAATGCAAACGAAATATATTTTTCTATGAGGGAATAGTTGAACACATCGTAAATAGAGTTAACCTTACATATTTTTCGATTTATACCTAATATATGAGAGTTCAACTGATCCAACTAACAAAACATATTAACTAAAAATAAAATATAAAACATATTAACAAAATGTATTTTTTAATTTCATCGTTTTTTCAAATCTATCATATGCTTTTAAAATTATCAAAAATATTTCATAGTTTACATTTTTTTTTTCCAAATCTATCCCGCCGTTATATATTCGGTCAACATTTAACGGTCATGCCACTGTAGTCCTTTACCCGTGATAGATTTGAGAAAAAAAATTAAAACTATCATTGAGAAAAAATTAAAACCATACAATAGATTTTGAGTCTACTTAATGAAAAATATAATACCGTGATAGATTTAAAAAGAAGGTAAAGTATGAAATATTTTTAATAAATTTAAAAGTATGAAATAGATTTGGAAAAAAAGGCGATAAAAACTTCAAATATAAAATATATGCCAGCGTAACTATCGGGTCACAAGATTATATATATTATTGAGACTTCCCACTGCCGCCCCGACAATTTTCCTTGATTCCCTTCCGATTCACCTCAAAGACTTTCCCTGGCAGAGTTCGTCGTCTCTTTCCATCCTTCCTTCCCTCTCTAGCTCCCTAGGGTTTATCCTCCTCCTCCTCCTCCTCTCGTTGCAGAAGCCCTCATCGCCACTTCATGCTCCCGATAACCCCCTCCTCATCTTCGCCGGATTCGTTTGATTGTCCCCCTGTAGTTCGATCTCCTACTTTGTTTACCTATCGCTGTTCGAATTTCGGGGGTCTGGGGTTTCTTCTCCGAGAGATATGTACATATCATCCTCACCGCACGTCGTCTCTATCATGCTATGTGAGAATCTCCGCGTCTTCGGCCCTGGTTTGAATCCGTTCTCTCCGTATTGCGTCGCCCATCACTGCACTGTCGCCGGTTCTTCCCGCTAATTGCGAAGCACCCCTTCCTTTGCCTCTTCTGTTTGATCATCGGTTCGGATTGGTGTCAGAGGATCATGTAAATTCGTGGTCTTGGTCGATTAGTTGTGGTTACTTCTCGAGAATCTATCCGCCTTTGCAGACTCTGGTGTTCTTCTTCATAAGGATTGGTTGATCGAGCTGCTGCCTTCTAGGGCTATAGGGATTTCGGGCACATCGATTGTTATAGTATCGATTCCAATATTTGGATATGATAATTATGCCGCAAGAGGATATTCGTCCGTTACGGAGGAGCCTTTCGCTGACGAGAAGGCGCTTGCTTAGGAGCGGGTCTGATAGGGATGACAGGGGATGGACTCTGCTGCATATCGTCGCCCGAAGAGGCGATCTGAAACAGGTAATTCAACTGTTAATTGTTGGTCCTGTGTGCTGAAGCTTGGACTCTATATGTGTACGGTTCAATGATGTTGTTATTGGCTTTCTGACACGTTAAACAGTGTCCTAACCCCATATTGTTAATAGTACCCGCGCTTGTTTACAGACGCGTATATATATGATTGATTGTGATTATAAGAGACCTAGATTGATCGATGATGATGTTTCCAGTATGGAAGAGAATGGGTTAATGTATAGGATTGGCATGCATTAAGTTGGCAGATTTCTGAGTTATGGATAGGATAAAGGGCATTATGGGGGACCATATTGATTGAAATTTCTTAAGGATTATAGTGAAATATAAATAATGCATCTGGATATCAGGATCAAATTGTTGAATTTATGGATTCAGCGATATCACTGATTTATACCACGTGGGCAGTTATTCGACACAAAAGTCAAATAGTTATTGCTTAATCTGTTTAACTTTTCTTTGAAAAGTTCAAAACCAGATTGATGACATTTGTGCTTTGAGATATATTGCTGATGGTAACTCTGTATACAGCCCAAACCTTTTTGCTTGTGAGAGATTTTGTTTTTCCAAATTTTATGCGAATTCCACTAGATAGTGGCTTGCTATGTGAATTAACAAAACTGCTCGTATTGGTAATTGGTGGTTTTTTTTCCAAGTTTTTGAAGAGTATTGGTTTTGTCATTTTTTTCAAATTCAATTGAGACATGGGGAGTACTTAATCGACCCCTCTCTCTGTGAGTGTGCTTGTCCTGGTAATTGAGTATGCTTTGTTTAATTCTTCTATGGAATGCTATTTGGAGTTTCACTGAATACTGAATCAGGCTGATATTTTTTTTTTCTTGGAACAGGTTAAGCGCCTGCTTGATGAAGGAATGGATGTGAATGTCCCTGCATGGGGCCCCAAATCGAAAGGTTTTACACCTCTCCACCTTGCCGCTGAGGGTGGTCATCTCGAGGTCATGGATGAATTACTTGAGCGTGGTGCGAACATTGATGCTAGAACTAAGGGTGCCTGTGGCTGTAAGTTAAATTCTAGTCTCTACCAAAGCAAGTAGGAGGAAAATCTTTTATGTTTTAAATATTGAATGAACCCCTATCTTACACCATTGGAGCTTGATTTTGTTTCTTGGTCAATCTAAGTAACCTTGTGACCATATTGCGGAAAATTTCATATACGTACCAAGGAATACTGTTGCATCATCCCATTGCTTCTTGAATATGTCTATGAGCTAACTTTAGGGATCTTTTAAGATCTCGATCATATGTTACCTGTATCGAGGAACTCCTGAAAGACAATGCTCAGTGAACAATTTTTTGTTGATTCCTTTTCTGACGAATTGCTGATGGCCTTTTTTAATGCGTGTGAACTCAGGGACGCCGCTCCACAGTGCAGCTAAAGAGAGGAAAAGGGAAGCTGTCAAGTTCCTGGTAGAGAATGGGGCCTTCCTGCCTGAGGACATGAATGATTGTAGATTTAACCCGCCACTGCACTACTGCTCGGGTCTCGAATGGGCTTACGAGGAGATGAAGCGTCTTCAGCTGGAGAACTCATCTTCAAGCGAGGTCTCCTCCAGCTCTGAGAGCTAAATGGCTTTTGCAAGCTCCTCTACACTTCCTCGCCTGGTGTCTTTAAAGATTACACATCCCGAAGACCTGTTCATCTGCTTCTATCTTGTCCAAGTCATCTTGCAATATATTTCCTTGTTGAGCGTCCGGTCTCCCGTCGTAGCTGAGTTGAGTCTAAGCAGTTCTGTCGTACAACTCGTGTCATAAGTCCATGTCATGTCAGATACCTTGAAGAGTTGGCGGCCTTGTTATTAGAATCATATCAGTGACCCATATGGGATGGGTTCAGTGTTGGATGAATGTATCAAGCCATGTATTTACATCTTCAGACACTGATCTTACTCGTTAACGAGTCATGACGTTAATCCGCCTACTTAATTTATGAATGGCAATGGTAATTATGCCATTCTAAGCAGACCACAATAGATGCCCATCCCCGCTTCCAATTCACCTTTGACACGGCAGACAGATGATATCTTTGGGTGCCAGTTAATTTCCGGCGCAACCTCTTTCATTTTGAGGAGCTTGAAACAGTATTCACTGCAGATTCAAAATCAAGTTTCTTGTGGGTGACGGAAATCAATGTACCCAACCTGCCTAAAAGTTGCAAGCTCCCATGTGGTTGATTCAATTAAGAAGTCTAGCTAATTGCCCTTTGAGTTGCACCAAAAATTGGCACTAAATTAGTTCAATTTTTCTATTCGGTAGAATCGAGCTAGACTCGAGAACCCTCTTTTTCGTGCGAGTTATCAGAGTCATGCCGTAAGAGCTAACCTCTCCCGCCCATGAAAAATAGAATGAAGTTTTAACTGTATTAGAGTTGAGACAAACGGTATACAACACTGTAAAATGAAGCTGCTTCCATTATTATTATTATATCTCTTTTCTCTACATATTAGTAAAAAAGTCAGCAGTTTCGGATCTACAACACTAAATGAAGCTACTCCCATTACTATGATAACTCTTTTCTCTACATAGTAGTAAAAGAATTAGTAGTTTCGTATTCTTGAGAATAGGGGTTAGTGTGGGTTAGATGGCTAAACTTACACTACGAATGTGGCAACAATCGAACTTTGGGAGGCCAAGAACATGTTCCTGGACGGAATTTGAAAATTGCAATTTCCAGGTGTTGGACTCAGCTTATTAGAACCTAGAGCCGATAGTTGCTGCTAAATCTTCACCTTGGTGAAAAAGAACTGCAGTGTCTCTTAACTATGGCAGTCTCCTGGGAATCGCATTGTCTCGGCCCTCGAGTCTTAGGAATGTCTCATAGTAATAGTCCTTTCATTCTGATCTCAACGTCTCACTGCTGGTGAATTAGCAGCTGCCTTCTCCTTCATGGCTTCCTTTTCAAGTTTCTTCTTCTCAGCTTCCACCTGTCTCTCATTCTCCTCGCGGGACTTATTGAACATCTTAACGAACACGACCAAGATTTGTGTCACTGTAAGACACAATAAATGCCCAATATACAGGAATTAGCAATTTGTTGAGAAGGAAGCTCATATGATCACGTTGAAACATAGAACATAACTGCCACCTAACACGTAAAACAGCATCTATATTTTAACAGAATGGACATATATAACTCCATGGGAGTACACTGAAGCCTCATATTTCCATGCAATAAACAAATCAACGATGCTTTTCAAATCATGGGAAACTTGCTAGGTGAGATATAATTGTGTTTGGTTTTAGAGTTGAGTAGAGTTGAGTTTTTATTTTAATTGGTTTGTAATGATTGTGTTATTGAATTATGAGAAAAAAGTGTGAAAAAATAATGAATAGTTGAGAGAATTTAGTATTAAAAATTGAATTGAATGGTTTAAAAAATTAAGGAAAAAGGGAAAAGTAATAATTGTGTTGTTGAATTGAAGATAAGTGGAGTAGAGTTAAAAAAATTTGTGAAACCAAACGGGGCATCCAGGTACTTCGTTATGCCTAAGAGTCTCCAAATTAAACAAAAGTACCCTTTTTTTCCCCCGGTACCACACTCCAAATGTGGAAATACATACAGAAACAAATTCATGAGATAGTACAAATTCTAAATCTCAATGCAACATTCTTCTAAAATAAACATATTATTAGGATAGAGAAGCACAATAAGCTAGTGAGATGATACGCATGCAAAAATATGAAATAGATAACCAAACCTTGCTCGAAGGGACACCGAGCTGGATCCTCTCCGAAGTACTGACACAATGAATCTGCATTTCTTCCCTGCAAAGGCATCGTGTTTAGCATACAACACAGCAGCAGCTTGCAGATAAAATCTAGAAAAGAAGAATCCTACAAGAAGAACCCACCACTTCCGAGTACAAAGATATGAGTGACCTCACTTCAGCTTCAGCAGTATCGAGGAAACCTTTCAGTGCCTGGAATAGAGAAACAAAGAGCAATCATACAAGGAAAAATACAGTACCTATTCATATTCCATCATTGCAATTTTTGCTGTTTAACCCACTAGAAATGCTGAAAACTCAAACTTGAATCATTGTTTATTTAGGGGCTTTTATGCTATTTGTGCAGTGAAAACCTGAAATTCTCTTATTGTCTGTGATTATGACCGTCACCAATCTTACCATGTTTCATCAATAAAAATTAAAATGTTACATCATCATACATCATATCACTCATATGCAGTAAAAACCTAAATGGCAATGCAACAATATTTGGCCGAACTACACCAAAATAAAAATCTAAATACAAGATACGTAACTACTTAGGTGGTTGAAACTTCATTAAAGCTACGTTTATTGATCATTGACTGGTTCATGGTTGAGTTTAGAATAAATTAAGAGGGAAATCACCCTTATGAGTGTGAGAATCAAATCCATAAAGCCTGACTCACCTTCTGGAAGCCTGCAGAGATGTCACCATCTCTTTCCGAAGCCATAAGCTCTTGCTCAACCTTCTCGAGACCCTTACTCACAGCTTGCATTTCTTCGGCCAAAGATTTCAGTTGAATCTGATCAAATATTCAATGAAACATGTGGAATAATTAACAGTAATGCAGTTTACATAGGAGTGGCAATTAATGAGCATTAAATTTGGAGAAACAAGTAACAGAATAGAATCTCCCATGCCTTAGAAGCAGCATCCAAGTGAGCCAGATCCTTGTCAAAGTCCAGCAACTCCGGCATTTTTTCGGCAAGAAGCTGATAATGACCATAGTTATTGTGATCACGAAAAAATCAGGAAGCACATATAAATCCAGAAGCATAGAGCTTACTAAAGGGAAGATAAAAGAGAGCAGATGATCCTCGATGAACATCTATAATAACCTCAATGGGCAACTATTTCTTTATTACCATGCAGACATTCTTATTTCTTACCTTGCACAGGTAATGCATCAGAGTCATCTTGCTATTTCTCGCCCGAGTATCAGACAATTTTAGAAGGCTGTCTAATTTAAATCCAATTGCCGAACCTGTTGATCAAATTCCAATTACGAAAATCAGATTTGAGACAGCTTCATTATAGCATACACTTAGACCAAACAATTAACACAAAAGTACCTCGTGCAGTGCCCTGATTTAGAGCATTGCCCAAGGTGAGAATTGTCTGCATTATCTGACGCAATTTTGCTGATTCCTTTACCTGCAATGCACAACATAAAGATTGAATGTAAGCCAAAAGGGCAAAAATAAAACAAATAAATAGACGAAAATGGGGGAAACAAAAAAAGACAGAAAAGGCATATACTATAAATACATGTAGAATCACACTTTTAGAAAGCACGCTGCACCGGCCTGTTTCCCGGATCCCAACCAGTTCTTGCTCATTGTCCCCCCACCCCCATCCTCCACTGTTGTTGTTTTTTTGCCCCCTGAATACCCCTTTCCCCTAATTTACGGATTTATATATATATATATATATATCTTTAATTTCGGTATTATAATCTGATGGGACCTATTGACCCTGATTGAACCCAAAGCTTGCTAGTCCGAAGGCTGGTCTGCATCCAAAAAATATGTGCCAAAGAATTGCAAACAGAAAGTGAAACCTTCAATTTGTACCTCTCTAGTTGCATCATTTATAGTACTGAGGTTATGCCTCAAGTCATTCACCTGAAAAAGGTTAGCCTGTAAGCATCATATAATCTGTAGAGTAACCTCCAAAGATCTATTGGACCAGGAAAGATAAAAATTACTTATGAATAAAATATCACGAGAGAGATAGATAAGTAGAGTATACCTGTGAGGAAAAAGTGATCCTGAAAGCAAACACGCGTAATTTAGATTCCACCCGTGGAACCTTCATTAGCTCCATGAAAAACTGAAACATTGGAAATCAATTTCAGCTATCAAAAATCTAAATGCTATTATCACTTCATATAGGTGGTATTTGATTTTCATAGGACCTGCTCACACTTCCCAAGTGATTCCTTGTCCCCCGTGTAATTCTGAAACCAAAGATTACCAAAAAGATATTCATTAGAGAAGAAGGATTGCATACTGTATTCGTTTTGTCAAAAGATAGTCTCTTTATTTCTCTTGCAACAGAGTTGGAGTTCGATTGAGTGCGGTAGAGTACCTTTAGAGTCTCCATTTCTTCTTTTGTGGGGCAGAACTTGATGAGGTTCTCGACCTGATCAATGTCCAAAGCCGAAGAATCCAAAGCCAGAACCGCATTCTGAAATCATACAGTCTTTAGGACAAGATGAATTGCAGGAAATGTCTAACACAATAGCAGCAGTAATGGTGGCTACTCAACTAAATAAACAATGAACTAGAAATTACGCTTTAAGAAAGAGCATAGTATACAAGGTATGTATACATGTTAGTGGACTTCCCAGATGCACATGCAGAATCATATTCTACAACAAAAAATGAAGCCAACTTCATCACACATATATGCATTTCAACAGTTTCATTTGTCCCGATCAACAAGATAAATCAGAACCATAGCACTAAAGCCTTGTCCGGTGCCATCCACATAATTCTTCTATTCTAGATTTAAAAGAAAAGGGCTTTTGGAGAAAGTTTCACTTTAAAAAATTGTACATTCAAACAATGAAATTTTTTTTAATCAAACTCTGAAAGCTGGTGTCATTGCTGTGATGCAGAGAAGTACATAGTAAGTCAAGAATAAAACAGACAAATCCAACAAAGCAATAATCTTGGGAAAGTACTATATAGAGCAGTTAAAGGAAAGAATACTTACAAGCATATCAGGCAAAGGAATTTTTATCTTTGAGAGCATTATTTCACAATTATAGGCTCTACGCAAGTCAACCTGGTAGAAGAAATCAGAAAGTAAATACTGACACCTGAATAATATAGCAATGTACAGTATGAATATTTATAATATATGACAAGGAACCTAACAACAATAAACTCAAGTAGAAATGCTTTGAAGGAGCCGAGGACACTCTTTTACTAAATGAATGTAACACATGTTCATATAATCTACAGATTCTCTCTTTCAAAGGTCAAGAGGGGAAAATATTTGTTTCCTTCCCTTCCGGTTCCAATTCATACAATGAGTTGTGATTTTGAAGTAAGCTTGGCATCTACATGTATACAGGCGGTAGTGCGCCCCTCTACAAATTCATTTAAGTTTTTGATTTTTCGGCCATCTAACTAAAACATATCTGAGCAAATAGAATACCAAAAAAAGATTATAAGGACTGCGACTTGTGAGGCTCACCAATTGTACTTTCTCAGGTTTGTTGATGTTAGAACGTCGACCTCCACCTTTATTGATCCCGCTGCCATCTGAAGTGGCTGCTGAAAACAGACTTTCCAGCTCTGATATATCAATCTCTGGTGCCCTATTAAAGTTATTTCATCCCATGACATCAGAAACATCATCCAGAAACATTTCTTCCGTGACATATTGAGTACGTATTGAGTAATGGCACACCTGGACTGATTGTCTTGCTTTTGAGAGTCCGCCCATAGACTTCCCTGCATTGCGCGTGTCACTTTTACCCAGTGCAATGGTTTTAGAGAGGCTTTCTTAGGTGCCATTGCAGTCCCAACAACACTAGCTCGACTTTTACTGTGGCTTATCAAACCAGGTCTTCCCTTGCCTACAGATGGAGGGGGAGGAGGTGGTGCACTTGGCCCTTTGGATCCTGGTGGTGGAGGGGGAGCACCAGGAAGTTTTGGTGGAGCGGGTGGCGGAGGTGGACCTGGCCGGCCAGGTCCTGATGGGGGTGGAGGACGTGGTGCTTTTGGCACACTGGCATGAGAAGGGACAAGGGAAGGGGGGAGAGGTGGAGGCAGGGGAGGTGGCCCACGAGTAGTACCATTACTAGCAGATGAACTGGAATTGGATGTCGATGGAGGTGGCGGTGGAGGAGGTGGAGGTGGAGGTGGTCCTTGCAGTTTGGAACTAAGGGGCGGCGGCGGTGGTGGCGGAGGTGGTGCAGGTCGCATAGGTGAACCTGAAAGTGGACGGCAAGCAGTTAAGGAAGTGGAGGTTGGAGGTGGAGGTGGAGGTGGAGGTGGAGGTGGAGGTGGAGGTGGAGGTGGCGGTGGCGGTGGTTTAGGGCCTCTCAAAGAAGCAGCAGGCATGGGTGGCGGAGGCGGAGGTGGTTTCAAAGAAGCTGGTTTTGGGGGAGGTAATGGAGGAGGTGGAGGTGGAGGTGGAGGTCTTTGCAAAGAAATACTTGAAGATGGTGGAGGAGGTGGTGGGGGTGGGGGTGGCGCTGGACGCGACAACGTTGGGGATGATTTAAGTGATGCAGACGAAAGAGGGGGAGATATTGACTGTGGTTCAGGAACTTTACCAGACATGAAAGAAGGTGGGGGTGGGGGTGGGGGTGGGGGTGGGGGTGGGGGTGGTGGAGGGGGAGTTTGGGAGGGTTGTTGAAACAAGGAAGAAGAGGAAGGTGAGGGAGCTGAAGAAGAAACTTCAGGAGGTGTCCTGTCATTAACAGAAGGTTGCTCATAAGAACTACTGGAAATATAGGGAGGTGGTGGTGGTGCCCGTGCCGGTGCTTTTATAGCAGTAGTCATAGGAGGTGGAGGGGGTGGTGGAGGAGGTGGTGGAGGCAGGTGGGTCTGGGTGGAGACAGAATTTGAAGGCAATGGAGGAGGAGGCGGGGGAGGCGATGGTTGTTTGTAGACTGTAGTTGGTGCAAGTGATTCTAAATTGAATGAATCAGTAACTGGAAGCTCATCAAGGGAGGGTTCTTGATCAGCATATGGCCCACCCATTTTCTCTGATCCTCGATCAAGAAGTTCCATGGTCGATTTGGCATCAAGTGAATCTTCACCCTCAAAAGTTGTAGGCTTGTCAGGCTTTGTTGGATCCATTGGATTATTGGGAAACTCAGATGCTTCGTCAGAACTATCTGCCGCACTGGATGCATTGGTTTCTTCCTCTGAATCGATAGGAGATGTGTATAGGCTCACCTTCTTTTGCAACCTTGACAGTTCTTTCACATCATTTAGGACTGAAAGCTGTTTAAGCAACCAAAGGGCAGCATCATCACCATTATCAACCCACTCAACGCCACTAAAGAGTTCCTGAACCCTAGAGAAAGCTTCAATTGGTAATCCACCTTTCTCCTCGCCATTTAATATGGTAATGGGGGCTCTCTGTGGAGAGATACTCTCAACATCCCCAAACAGAACCTGAGGTAAAAAAATCTTCATATTAATATGACTTCAAAAGTCAAAAGGTGAAGGAAAAAAAAAAAGAGTAAGAAATTTGGATATAATACAACACATTCACGACACTTATCATGTCAGACTGAAAAGGTTAATGAAAGGATCATGTATAGATTGCTTGACTCGAAGCTTGTGCTTATTATTTCACACAGTTTCAATTTTCCGAAGTAATATCTTCTAACACGTTCAATTTACCATCTATTTTCTTTCTTCAGGAAAAAAAAAATTGAAACACTAGTTCATGTGTTTCCATCATAATATTTTGTAAAATGTAATCCAGCATTTTTCTTTTTAACTTGGAATGAAAAATTGGAGAATTTCTCTTGGCTACAAGAAAAAACCTTGGTCTTCTTTCCATTGCTAACATCTGTTGCTTTAGCATGTTATATTATGCAGAAATACAATCCAACCATCAAAACATTCACCTCTGCACGAAATCCTTTAGGATACCGCTCCTTTGAGTCCCAAAGAATATCCAAGTTATCGGAATTCAGCATCAATATGTTTGATCGGATGAAAGCAGTGCTGAACATAACCCGGAACATCATAACTTCCCTTTCTGAATCTGCATCCAAATGGACACACTCCAACACGACATCTCCTTGGACTAAACATTGGATGTCAATCTTAATCACATCGCAATCTGCCTGTAACAAACCATTACAACAACTGAGGCGAATAATAGAGGGAAAATCCAAAAGCAAATGCATGACAGGGAGTTCGAAAACAAGAAGTTCCGATGCTCCTCACTGAAGGAAACATCTCTCAAGGTGCAGTCCCAACATGGTTTTCTCTTTTTTCCGGGTTATCAAGAAATGAAAACAAAGAACAGGGTAATAGGTCTGGATGGTCAGGGAAAATCAGGGCAGCTTGGCCTTTTCTTGAAAGTACAATAAGATAAGGCAATAAAATCCCATTGCACTTTAGAAGATAGGGTTTTTTTTATCAAAATATCAAAGCTGTCTCAAGTTTTGAAAGAAATTGAGCAGAAAAAAGAGAACTATATATGCGTCATTCACCCAGGACAACAGAAGATTGAGACGGCTCTTAGAAACCAAAGAAAATCAATTGCTTTATCAGATAAGACTTAGAAATCTCACCTGGCAATAATGCCGTAGGACTTTCTTTGCCTTGGACATAGAGTAGAGCATCTGCGTTGAAAGCCCACCTCTGCTCAGAAGATTCCTTCCAAAAATACGAATGACCGGCCGGCAACCATTATGGGAATCAAAGCTTGGAATGGACCGCAAAATCAGACAATCCAAAGACAAGGCCCGCTCTGGAGGTGGCCATTGAGGACCCATATTCCTCTTGGCTATGTACTGAAGGTAACGGAGTTGAGAAGGCAACGGATTGAGGGGCGATAAGAGTTGCAGAAACCCCTTGGGAGCCTCTCGATGGACAATCTCGAGAGTCTTCTTCTCTCCGTGGAATTTCCTAAAAATCAAGAAACCCGCGAGCAGAAATGACAGGAGGGGCCACCCTCCTCTCTCGCAGTGCAGGAGGACGACATTCTGGTGGTTCCCAAGAGAGAGCCAGCTCTCGCAGACTCGAAGAAAATGCTGAACCAAAGAGAGAGGGAGCAGGGGACAGCCCTCATACTGACGAGGATAGTCCACGACAGTAACATCATACTGGCACAGAATTTCCGCCAACTGACTCCGCTTCTCTCCCTCCCGGAAATTGAATGCAAGAAATGCGGAGTCTGGGAATTCTTCGTGTAATTCTGTTATGATCTCGTGCAGGTAAATCTCGTACATGTCATTGGGCAACACTTCAGTAGAAAAACAGGAATCGAAAACTGCATAAGCACAAAAAACAAAAGGCAGGTCAGTATATTATTCAATAATCTATCAGATTGCATCAGAAGTAAGCTGGTAGAAGAAAAAAGCGAGAATGGAGGGTTTACCATAAACTCTTTCGACAAACTCAAGCAGCCCATCAGGGGGTCTTCTGTGGAAGAATCTACTGAACAGTGAGTCTAGGTTCATCTCTGCGATCCAATTCTTTCTACCACATTGAATAAGCGCCTGAACCGAATTCAAGGATTCAACCCCCCAAAAAAAAAAAATTCAGTTCAAAATTCCCCTTCCTCTTCACATAGTCAGTTCAACATTTCCATACAAGAATGCAACGAATAACAAAGAAAGAGCTCAAAAACAAATAATTAGCAACCCATTAACCCTAACATCCAGAGAATTGATTAATTCAAACTCAAAATGGCAACCCGCCCACATAATACCAAGAAATGTTAACACAGTCCACGACAGACAACCTCAGGAAGAACCAAAGATTGAGCTGAAACTGAGAACTTCGCAGGCGATTAACGCGTAAAAATGCAACAGAAATCCAGATGAACTGCGCGAAAGAGTAAAAATTCTCATATTGAGGCGAACCTGGAGCGAGGAAAGGAGTGAAGGGTTTGGGCAAGATGAGGGCGCGAAGTGAAGGCGACGAACAGACTGACATTCAGCGCACCGGAAGTCTCTCTCAGGCAGGGGAGTGCTTCCGAGCTCTGCTCCTCTCTATCAAATTTTGAACTTTGAATTTGAGAGGATGGAAAGAAGAGGAGAAGAGGAGATGAGAGGAACAGTAACGATTTTGATTTTGATTTTGATGTTTGATTTTTCCTTTTTTTGAATACTTTCCATTTTTTATTTTTTATTTTCAATTTTCTTAATTCTCTGCTGAAATTCTTTCCGTTTTACTGGGCAATAAATAATATATTGCTCTCTGATTTGATGCCTAATCTTGGGCCCTATTCAGAGGCCCATCCTCTGGAAGTTGTGCCCATTGTGGCCCAAACGTTTTATGCCATCTCAAGCCCAACCATGGCATTGGCCCAACGCCTCGACCTGGACCGTTTTCACTTCACCAAGCTTCTGGAGCAAAAGAGGTGATATCGATCGGAGGAAGTTGATAAGCATCTGGAACAAACGAGGTTGCAACGATCGGAGGAAGTTGATGAGTGAATTTGGGATCAAGGCCGCAGTCATGGGGCTGGTGATTCCAATCTTGAAGGGCTAGAAGTTGATTTGGTGCTTGTAGACTGCGTTCTAGTAACCTTGACCATGGTCAAGCACCCAAACGAGGATGTGACTTGCGCTTATGGGGACAAGGTATCCTAACCATGGCACGTATCACAAGCCAATGGTGTTGAACACATCGGCACATGTGGTTACAAATTTGTGACATAGTGTAATTTTAAATAAAATATTGTCTTGTGAGACAGTGGCACGTGTTGTATTTCTTATACACAAGACTTTCTTCTTACCTTTTTAATGGGGCTTAATACCGTGTTTTCTGAGTGACTTTGTTTGTCGAGGTATTTCTTTTTTGGTTATGATTTCCTGTCATCTATTTTTTTTTTAGTCAAGTGGGAAATGTTTTAGGTGATATATATATTTAGATTTATTTCGACATATCGTGGGGATTTTAAATTTATATATACGAGAGGGAATCTCGTATCAACACAGTTACTGGGAAATGACCTTCTTGAATTTGGGTCTGTAACAGAGACTAAAAAACATAGATTTACATTTCTGAGGATTGTAATTTCTAGTATTCGATAGCGAGATCTTCCTTACTCTCAAAGTAATATATTTGAGACCACCAATGCAGAGATATATATTTATATCTATATTAGACTTTGCTATAATTTCCCGTATTAATTGTTTTATTTATCCTTTTCTTTTATGACTTATAATAATGTATTGATCTTACATCAGAGGAAACTGAGCAGCACGTATGTGGTCCAGTTCTTATTATTATGATGACCAAGCAGAAGCAGAGCATGCATGGCCCATTGTAATTCATGATGAGACTTTCAGGGTGGGTGGATCATATTTTTGGGGCTATGAATATTTCCAGTGGTCCACACTTGATAATTTTATGGCTCTGTAGGTCCATTCTGGTGAAAACATTATCATAAAATGAAAATCATAAATTTTGCCAGATATTGCTAATATATCAATGCATTACAAGGGGAACGGGCAGTGCAGTTCAAGTCAGATAGGCAAAGGGGGTCTTGGGACTTGGGCAGGTCTTGGCATTGTTCCAACCCCAGCCAGAACTTTTGCTGCAAGACGTTTTAGATCATCAGAAAAAAAAGAAAAAAGGGAATCAACTTTTTGTCATTATTAACTTTTCCCCTGGTGAAGGACGCAATGCAATAGAAAATAAAACAATTTTATTATTATAACAAAAAAGGAGAGATGGAACTATTTTGAAAGATGTGGACGATTTTACAAGTCTACCATATAGTGAATTTAAAAGATGCTACTGGGGGAAAAAAAGAGATGAATTCATACACCCATTACAAATTTGGAAAATTGAATATGATCAGTCATATATATATATATATATATATATATACATACGTATACTTGCTTAGCGGTTTTGAAGTTCTATCGTGACTAGCAAGAGATTGATTGAGCTGATAAGTGTGTTTGCTCCTTTTTCTGAGGTTCGAATTTTATAAGGAGTCATTGGAAAATATTCCTATGAATATAGCTGACTCGGCGTAGATGACTAATTTGGACTGATTCACGAATGAACTGGCCCGGATTTATGCTTAAGAGAGCCTCAGGATTACATAAAAAGTAAGGGGAAAAAAGTACCATTTTAATTATAAGAGATAAGTCTTAGCAAAATTGCAGGGTTCGTGATTTTCTTTTGATGATGGATGGAATTCATTCATGCAAATTTTTGCGCTTATAATGGACAAAAGAAACTAATAAATATAGTATAATGAAATAGAAATTCTAATATTTAATAAAGAGGTACATGTAGTCTCACAATGAGAATCAAACTTGAAATAGCTTAGTCACCAGACGAGAGCGTGTGCCAACGTGCTTCACCCTCATGCAATTTACTACAACCTCTTAATTTTCTTAGTTATGAAGTGAAAATATATGCCAATATGTTATACCCTCATCCAACTTAAACAACAAAATAAGAATGTGTTTGGCTTTAGAGTTGAGTTTTGGTTTTAATTAGTTTATAATGATTGTGTTGTTGAATTATGAGGAAAAGTGTGAATAGTTGAGATAAAGTAATGATCGTATTGTTAGATTGTGGAAAAAGTAATGAATATTTGAGAGAATTTAATATTAAAAATTGAATTGAATGATTAAAAAAAATTTACAAATGGAAAAAAGTAATAATTGTATTGTTGAATTGAAGATAAGTGGAGTTGAGTTGAATTGAGTTAAAAAAATTTTCTAAATCCAAACTCACTCTTAAGTGTTCCATCCGAAAAACTGGACCAAATCCTGTTAGAATAGTCCACCTTTACTTAAGGGCCTGTTTGATTTTTAAATTCGATTTTAAAATTTTAACTATAACTTTAACTCTACACACTACACAACAAAAGTCAACAATAAAATTATTAATTTTCCATTTTTGTTCTTTTTTTAACCATTCAATACAATTTTTAATAATAAATTCTCTCAACTATTCATTATTTTTTCTATAATTCAACAATAAAATCATTCCTTTTTTTTAACTATTCATTACTATTTCACATTTTTTCTTATAATTCAACATCACAATTATTACAAACCAATTAAAATAAAAATTCAACTCAACTCAACTCTAAAACCAAATATATTATAAAAAACTGAAGAATACACCTATTAACAGTTACTTAACTTTTTCGTAAAATACTTGATGGTATTATGCAATCATTTTTATCAATTATACTGTGAAATTTTCCAATCTTACAGTGAAAAAAAAAGTTTGCAATAGGTTTAAGCTGATTAATAGGTTTAATAAATATATATAAATCTAATCATATATTGGTATTGATATTCATTTTTTTTTCGATAAGTGATATTCAGAATATTATATAGAACTTCAATGAGGATATTGGAATATTTTATGAGATATTCAATTGCTATTTAAATTATATTTGTATTAGTCTCATGAACTTCTATTATAATAAAAAAATATTTGAGATCTATAAATAAGAAATCTCTCTTCACTACTATTAAGTGAGTGAAAACCTTTTATCATTTGACTTCTTTCTCTATATTGTATCAATATAATATATGATTTAATTATTATCTATTAACGCTGAATATGATTATACGAGAGAGATGTGGATCACAAGCATGAATTTAATCCCTCCATGGAGGATCTGTTCCCATACGTACCATCGATGTGCTTCAATGAGGTGAAAGATGCCAAGTTTGTTTGTGGGAACGACCTAAAGAGACGACATCCCATCTGAGCAATCCAACAGCGGCCCACTATGCGATCGCAGGGCCACATAAATTATTGGTGACAGCAATTTTCAGCATAGACGGAGTGCAAAATCTGAAATTTTCTCAACTTTAATTAAGGATTTAGGGTATAAATATATTTCAATCAATGAGATTTTTCGTACCTTTTTGTTTGTCCTTTTATACCCATCAGGTTCTTGTATATAAGAGAACAGAAAAAGAATAAAGAAAAGTTCCCATTTGATGATGGAAATAAAATTGAAAAGAAAGGGGATGTAATAATCATCACAGCTTTTTAAAGAAAAATTTTGCAGCAAGAGAAAATTGACGTTAGTAGAGGTTTATTTTTGAATGAATCAAGCTATTTCGAATTAAATTAATTATATTTTATTAAAATTTCGACTAGCATAGTGCACGGCGGAGAAAAGACAGTTTTCAAACTGCTTGTCCTTGCCTTGAGGGTTGTTTTCTGTTCAGTTTCTTTGCTTTTGCTTCAGGATTTTAGTTAGGCATGGACTAGACTAGGGGTATCTGCCTTACAATAAATCCGATCGATCGAGTCAGATAGCTAGCTAGCTAGCTAAGCTCATCAGTTGGAATTTATCAGTATTCACTGTTTTCATCTCTTCTATGTATATAAGACACGGATGATGATGCGATACTTGGATAATACATGCGTGCATGGGATCTTTCCCAGAATGTAAAACGTGTAAATTTATATGACACCAAACAGATCCACTGCACCTTAATTTAGATAATTAATTAATATGATCCTCGTTATTTCTAAAATATGGCTAGCCAAAGTTTGGGATAGACTCGTCTATGCATTTAAAATCTATATTCGAGACTATCAAAGAAGCAACAAGTTGAAGAGACATATCAAACATTCTTTGATTCGAAATATCCAATCTGATGAACGAGTGCACATGTCAGAGGTTTTTTTTTTTTTTCCTTTTTACCTTAAAGAAAAAGGGACATACACAAAACTAAATTGAACGTTTAGCAACTTTCAAAATGTCACCTAATAAAATATGACCTAAACCATTAGTTAATACATATGATGAGAACGCCAAAGAGGATATATATAAGTAAGAGAATGTCTAGCATGACGGTTTGTATAAGAGTAACCTGTAAGTGTTTACTTTTTACAGTAATTGTATTTTCAAATGTATAGAGCAAACTGTTATCCACGTCTCATATGTTGGCCTTCTATTTCTAGTTTCTACTTTCATACAATAGGATTTTTTTTTTTGGTGAATTAGGTCGCGGAAGCACATACAGTAGCAAATTTTAGAACACAAATAGAAAGATGATCAGTTCATTTAGAAAAATGCCTCAAGATTGGAAAAGAGAGAAAAAGAAAGAAAGAAAGAAAGAGCAAATACCAGCCAATCGATGCCTCCAAGGTATACCCATTACATGTAATACCTTCTCCTCCAGGGGCCGCTTCAATTTCTAGGCGAAGTGAGAATTTTCTCTAGAAATTAATTCATACTTCCCATATTTATTACGTTGTTTGGATGTAAAGTAAGTCGTTGTAATAAGCAATATTATCAAAACTGGATCTGACAATGGACCGGTCGAGAAATGGGTTCACGGGTCCAACCGATGACACCTAATAAAATATGACCTAAACCATTAGTTTTTTTTTTCCCGGTGGAAACGAGGGAAAAGCCCTAAATAGCAATTAAATAAAAACAAAATGGGGTATGGAGGCCCCTGAAATATCGCCTAATAGAAGTGGTAAGACCCCATTAGGAGCTGAATGGAGAACATGAGTGCCCAAAGGGAAGTCGATCGCCCTCCTAGCAAGCCAGTCCGCGCACGAGTTTCCCTCATGATAAGTGTGTTGAATACGGATTTCTCAAGTTTGCCGACAGAGTTCTTTAATACGTTGGAGTAGGGCTTGGAATGTGGGTGCACAGCTACCCTCCCCGGAGATAAAATTGCGCACCACCAAGGAGTCCACCTCAAGTATCACTTTCGGAAAACCTGAATTTCAAGCCAGCTCTAGACCCGTAAGAACTCCTCATAATTTCGCCATCGTGACAGAAGTGATTCCAATATTTTGCACAAAGCCGATCACCCAACCACCACTGTCATTGCGTATTAACCCACCAGCCCCTGCTATTCTTGGATTCCCACGAACTGAACCATCGATGTTCAACTTGAGAAAATCTCCGGGTGGCTTCAACCAGCGAATGTCCATCCAATCCTTGTTGCTACTACCTCCAACAGCTCGAGCTGCTGCCCAGGACTCCCGAAATCCCAAGGCAGTGCGAAGAATTGCTTGTGTACCCGACTCCAGGCGGGAGAAATCGGGGTCAAACAACGCTTTATTTCGCCAACTCCAGATTAATCAACAACCCGTGGCAAAGATAGAAGACCAGTTAGAGTGGAATGGTTGGCCAAGATTACTCAACAACCATTCCTTCAGGGGACATGAGAAGAACATCGATTGGTTTGCTAAAGGGATAAGGCTTACCCAAATCGGCTTGGACAACGCATAGTCTCGAAGGGCATGTAATGTCGATTCGGTGCCCAAGTTGCAACCTGAACAGTCAAGAGAGGGACTGAGATGTCTCTTGAATCGGGCTTCGTTCGTGAGAAGGCTTTCTCCTGCAACCCGCCACAAGAAAAGTCGAATAAGTTGTGGGCCCTCCCACAACCATATAGTCTTCCACAGTCTCGACTGATAGGACAATCCCGAAGCCAAGGTTAATAGCTTATAAGCCGAGGACACCGAATAATCTCCCGGCGATGAAAGCCTGCAAAAAGGAATATCACTGCCACTCGTATCCGAGGACGGGGGTAGCACACTCGCCAAGCAGAGCAGCGATGCGTGGTTCAAATAAGTTGAGATCCGAGGCCAATCCCAGCCTCTAGACGATGTCACAAAACTTGTAACCGGCTTGTGTAGAGTTGCAGCTGATGGGACGGAGACAACCTGCTCTAACAACGGCCCATAGCCCGGGACCTAATGATCCAGCCAAAATCGTGTTCGAGAGCCCTCCCGTAACTGCCAGCCCATGCCCAATCTCACCAAGCTCCAAGATGAACTAATACCACACTAGAGCCATGAATCGCTCGGCTTCACAGACAAAATCTGGGCCAAATCGATTTGGATATTTATTAGAAAAAACCTGCACCCAAAGCTCCTAGAAGCCCCCAACCAATCTTACCAAGTAAAGCGGAGTTAAACTCGCTCAGCCGGCGCAATCCGAGGCCACCAGCCTCTCTCGGTTGGCAAATCAAATCCCAACGTACCATATGAAGTTTCTTTTGATCCTCCTTATGTCCCCGCAGAAAATTCTGACACAATTTGTCAATTTCCACGCAAATACCACGAGGAAGAGAGACCACCTGCATCGTATAAAAAGTGATCGACTGAATTACTAACTTGATCAATGTGGTTCGCCCAGCCATGGAGAGAGGAGATGATGATCGCCCACTAAGTCGATTCCGGACCCGAGCAACAACATTCTGGAAGTGGGACTTCCGGACCCTCCCGTGCACAATAGGGATCCCAAGGTATCTCCCCAATTCATCCGTGGGGGTAAATGAGCAACGATGGCAAATGGCGGAACGAATTGGGTCAGCAACATTCCTCAAGAAGTGGATAATTGACTTGGCTGGGCTCACCTTTTGCCCCGAAGCGCCACAAAAAACGTCGAGAATCCTCATGATCTCCAAAGTCTGATTTTCAGAAACTTCTACAAATAAAAGAAAATCATCCGCAAACATGATATGAGCAATTAGCGGACCCCCAGTACCTATCTTGATCGGCTTCCATCTCCCAGCCAGCACTGAGTCAAGAATCAAATGGGCGAGCTGTTCAATGCAGAGTACAAATAGATATGAGGACAATGGGCATCCTTGTTGTATGCCCCTTTTTGGCGAGAAAGCATCGGTGGACTCACCATTCCATAATACCTGCATCACAGATGAGGAAACGCAATCCATAATAATTCGGATTAGGCCTTTCGAAATACCAACGAGTGACAAGGTTGCATTCAGAAAGTCCCAGCTGAGGTGGTCATAAGCTTTCTCTAGATCGATCTTAAGCACCATGAAACCCTTCTTTCTCTTCATCATTCTCTTAGAATGAATAAGTTCTTGAGCCACAATAATATTATCTTGGATGTGCCTTCCCGGTATGAAACTCGATTGATATGGCAAAATAAGACTAGGCATGTATTTTTGTAGCCTATTAGCCACAATCTTTATTGTAAGTTTATAAGATACATTACAGAAACTTATCAGGCGGAATTGGTGGATTGTTTTCGGGACTTGGACCTTGGGAATCAGAGCAATCAGTGTGGAATTCATGGCTGCCATCGATCGACCACCCTCGAAAACACCGTGCACAAAATCTAACAAAGAATGACAAATAATGTCCCAGTTCGTCTGGTAAAAGACAGCCTGGTACTCATCAGGATCGGGAGCTCGGAATGGAGGCATATCGAATAGAGCATTCCATACTTCCTCAATAGTAACCCCAACCGAAAGGGCAGCACCAGCCTCAATCGGGAGCTCCGGAAACCTGCTCTCCGTCATGCACGCTCCTCGGGCCGAGTCCTCCCCGTACAAGCTACTAAAGTGAGACACCGCGAGTTGCCGGAGACGTGCCTCATCATCCACTCACTCTTTGTCATCACCCTTCTGCCTTTCAATCCTCAATCTCCGACGTTTGATGACTGTACAGGTATGAAAATACTTCGTGTTTCTATTACCAAACTTGACCCAGTCGCTGGGCGATTTTTAGAACCAGAGAAGCTCCTCTTGAATAAGTATCTTCTCAAGTTCCCGTACAAGCTCCTGCTTAAGCGGAGTGAGGAAAGGGTTAAAGCCTCACTGCAACGCCTTTTGAGCACCCCCGATACGAGATAAAACCTTGAACTTTCGAAAGTGAATATTTCCAAAGACTTCTTTATTCCACTTTTGAACCCGTACTTGAAATTCCGCAAGATTAGCAGCGAGATCCCCGGACTGCCCCCAATTAGAACGAAGGAATTGTGGGAAGTCCTTATGTATGTGCCATGTGCTAGTTCCACGGGGCTAACGGAAGCGTAAAAGGAACAGAAATTCAAAATTTCCTACCCGTGAAACTAATTCCAAGACCTACTAGAAGAGTAAGAGTAAATAAAAGCGTACCTGGAATATTTAAAGTTGTCGACCGAGCGTCCCACGCGTGACGCCTCTACTGGTATCCACACCGACTTTGTCGACGAGTTTCGAGATCGGCGGTGCTAGCGACCAACACTCGAAAGAAACACCCCGATGCGACACCCGAAATTTATTAGACTAGTAGGATTAATTCAAATTGAACAATTCAACTTGAATTTCCTTACACTTATACACGTACACCCATATACATGTATATATATATCTCTTATATCTAAACATGCATGCTGCCCCTTTTATAAGCAATATGGGGAAGACAAATTCAAAGCCCCACCGATGTGGGATTAAGGAGAATCAAGGCTCCAAGTGACATGTGTAAGTCTAGGTGACATCATTTAATTAGTCCATGTGTATAGCTAAGTGTTATCATACAATTGGCCCATGTTTCTTTCTATAATTGGCTCCAAGTGGTTCCATAAAAATAACCACTTAGCACACCATTAAATCTAATAAATCGGGTCTAATTAATCGGCAAATTTAATCTCATTAAATATCCGATTAATCGGTCGCACCATAAATCATCTAATCTTTATTAGACAATTTTGTTGTTTCAAAATATCTCGTCAAGTTAGTCGTAGTGTGTGACCCTGTAGGTTCCCAATTACGTTGATAGTAATATCGAAATCTCTATTTTAATATTACAAACAGTGAGCGGCATCTAGCAATGCATCACTGTTACTCAAGTAATCGGAAAGTCAATTTCTCGACGAACCTCGTGACCTATATTACCGTGTAATATAATCCATTGTCCTCTATATCTCTATTGAGCCCAAGGCATGGTCGATGACATCCTTGTATGGCTTAATATCTCTCTTTCTTGATTTACCGGGTAAGTCTATCAGAGCAAATGAGCTCGATATCATTATATCGACTCATTTGGGTATGCATACACTTTTAGACTTAACCACCAAGTGGCCGTGAGATATCGCTCCCGTTTCGTATGAGGGACAAATCCTATCTTGGTCACTCACATTCTTTTCCATGCTTTGTGGCATACCCAATAACTATCTTTATAACCAGCCAGTTACGGTGGCGTTTGACAGTATCAAAATATACGACATTACACGTAGGAATCCATGGTGACCTCAAGTCAAAGGACCATTACACTATAGTCACTTTGAGATATGCTAATGACAGTCACGTAACAACCCATGTAGCAATCTCATGGCGGGTCAGTCCAATACACATTACTCTTAATGTATACATGTGGTGTGATTTGATATCTCCATATCCATGACCTATGAGATTTGGTCATCAATCAACACTCACACTAGTCTAACCGTATTACCGTTGTCCTAATTAACGATAATACTTTGACTATGGACATTTAGGAATAATGTTCAGTAATTATAGGATCTCACAATCAAGTCACACTTGATGCCTATTGAACCTACTATTCCAATGACATTATTGTGTGAAATCATATTTAGCGCAATCTACACAATAACAGATATGCCTCGTTTTATAATGAAATAGATATCATATTACAAAACTGATTATAGATTGCCTCTAGGGCATACACCAATTCCCAACAATCTCCCACTTGCACTAGAGCCAATCTGGCACATGTCTTATGCCAATAGATCTAGTGTGAGCCTCGTGCTTGCGCTGCACAAGAGGCTTCGTAAGTGGATCTGCGAGATTCTCATCTGTTGGTATTCTGCATATCTTCACATCTCCTCTGTCGATGATCTCGCGAATGAGATGGAAGCGCCTGAGTATATGTTTGGATCGCTGGTGAGACCTGGGTTCCTTAGCTTGCGCAATGGCTCCATTGTTGTCACAATAGAGATCCACTGGGTCTGCGATGCTAGGAACCACAACAAGTTCTGTCACGAACTTCTTGATCCAAACGGCCTCTTTTGCACACTGCATCAGCACGATTATCGCTTATGCGAGGTTCCATAATAACTGCAATGTCCGAATCATGCAAACGAAAGATAATTTTTAAAAGAGCGAAGGAATTTAGGACTTCCCGCTCCTCTGTAGTTCCATGAAAGGAAATACATAGAAAACGAGTCATGACGAGGGGCAGTATGCATCCTGCTTCACGCTTTCTGAGTTGACGGGAATCTCTAGATTACAGTCGATCTTCTGATTGCCTTCCACAGCTACTAGTGTGAGTTTTTCAACCACCATTGGCTCCGAGCCAGAACACTGTTGCTTCTTTGAGTGACTATGCTCTGCTGGTGCTCTATGGGTGAGGAAGCGTCACCCTGACTTCCATAGGAATCTTGAGTTGCAGACATCTCAACTGTCTGAAAAGTGATATCCCTTTTCGTCGACTCGGAGCTAGGTGTCATTGGAGTGGGGATTGAGCGGGGAGGAGCAACCGGGGACACTGCAAGATCTTTAATGGCGCAACAACTTGTGGCTGGGATGGCCTGAGTGGTTGAGCTAAAGGGGCCGCAAGCTGGGTTGGAGTAGGTTTAACAGAAGCCTGTCCAGAAACATTAACATGGACTTTCCTTCCGGCAGTTTGGGCCTTGTGGGACACAATGGGCCAAGACCGTGAGCTCTCCCATGCTTCAATTCGGCTTAGGGCCTAGGCCCCTCCAATAGGCCCGTTGGCTTAAACTGTTGGGAATTGGTGTATGTTCTAAAGGTAATCTGTCATCAGTTTTGTAATATGACATGTATTTCATTATAATACGAGGCATTTCTGTTATTGCGTGCTTTGCGCTAAATATTAATTTTACACAATAACGTCCTTGGAATAGTAGGTTCAATAGACATCAAGTGTGACTTGATTGTGAGATCCTATAATTACTGAACACTATTCCTAAATATCCCTAGTCAAAGTATTATCGTTAATTAGGATGACATTAATGCGAATAGACTAGTGTGGGTGTTGATTTATGACCAAGTCTCACAGGTCATGGATGTGGAGATATTGAGTCACACCACAGATATGCATTAAGAGTAATGTGTATTGCACCGACCCGCTATGAGCTTGTTACATAGATTGTTATGTGATTGTCATTAGCAGATCTCATAGTAACTATGGTGCAGTGGTCCTTTGACTTGAGGTCATCATGGATTCCTACATGTAATGTTGTATACTTTGATGCTGTCAAACACCACCGTAACAGGTTAGTTATAAAGACAGTTATTGGGTATTGCCACAAAGCATGGAGATAAATGTAAGTGACTAAGATAGGACTTGTCCCTCCTACGTAACGGGAGCGATATCTCACGGCCGCTTGGTGGATAGAGTCTAAAAGTGTATGCATATCCAAATAAGCTCGATATCCCTATATCGAGCTCATTTGTTTTGATAGACTTACCTGATAAACAAAGAAAGAAAGAAATTAAGCCATACAAGGATGACATTACCATGCCTTGGGCTCAATAGAGATATAAAAGACAAATGGATTATACTGTACGGTAACATAGGTCATAAGGTTCGTTGAGACATTGACTTTCCAATTACATGAGTAATTGTGATGCATTGCTAGATGCCGCTCACTGTTTATAATATTGAAATAGAGATTTCGATATTATTGTCAACATAATCGGGAACCTAAAAGGTCGCACACTACGACTAAATCGACGGGATAATTTTGAAACAATAAAATCGTCTAATATTGATTAGACGATTTAAGGTGCGACCGATTAATCATATATTTAATGATATTAAATTTTTCGATTAATTAGACATAATTTATTAGATCGATTTATACATATAAATGGGCCATACATAATGTAAACACTTATACATACACATGGACCATTCATATTTCAACATTTATTCATACACATGGTGGATGTGTAGGAACACACATGGACTAATAGTTTAATAACACTTAGCCATACACATCGCTCATGAAGAGCTTATTTTCTTAAATCCCACACCAGTGGGATTAGCAAAATTTACCCATTCTTAAGCCTATATATATGGGTAGATATATATATAGCAGTAATGAATGTATGCATTTGTATGTGTATGTTTTATACACGTATATATATAAATGTATATGGACATAATTGAGTTGACTTGTTCAATTCATTAAGTCTAATTAACTCTAATAATTTTATGTGTCGCACTGGTGTTTCCTTCAAGAGTTAGCTGCTAGTACCACTAATCTCGAAGACCCGTTGATAAAGTTGGTGTGGATACTTGTAGAGGTATCACACTTGGGACGCTCGGTCGACAATTTTAAAATTACAGATATGCTTTATCTACTCCTATTCTTGTAGTAGGTCTTGGGATTAGTTTCACGGATAGGAAATTTTGAATTTCTATTCTTTTTACGCTTCCGTAGACCCCGTGTAACTAGCATGAACTTGTTGTAATTTCCCGACTACAACAATATTCTCTTCCACATTTATCTCCTCGACAGACTCACTTTCCTCCAATACAACAAACCGAGATCATTTGCTTCTTTTCTTGGATGCTTGATCGTTGCCTCTAAATGGGGTACTTTCATTTCCTTTCTTAGCAGATACACCTTTCATAACTCGAGATTTACGCAATTACGGACCATCATCCACGGGTCAAAAAGACCCCCTTCCTTGACGGTCGGCGATTCTTCGACCACCTGTTGGTTGACTTCCGGTGCAGCAACTCCGTCATTCTCCGAGGGAACCACCTGGATCTCACCTCCGAGACCACCCGCATCAGCTTTGTGTTCCATTACCGTTCTGCAACCCTCTTTCCGGTGGCCGTATCGGCCACACCCAAAATAGATGAGGTGAAGACCCTCAAATTCCACCTGATATAACTTCCCATCAAACTCGATCTCCGGCCGCAGAGGCTTAGTAAGGTCAACCTCACTACATAGACGAGTAAAAATCCCCCGAGAGACCGTTCCAGTATTCTTGTCTATCCTAATTGGACGCCCCAACGCAGCACCAATACGCCTCAACATAATGCCACAGTGCAATTGCAAGGGTAGGGAAGGAATACGAACCCAAACCACGGTACGTTCAACCTGAGTTGACCACGGATCAAAATCCGACGTCCATTCTCTAACAGTAAGATAATGACCCTGAACCATCCAAGGCCCCCCTAAAAGAACCCACTCTCTGTCCTCCGTAGTCGCAAATTTGACGAGAAAAATGATCATTATAGGAAGATCTGTTGGTGTGTAGGTTATATTGGGACTCCATAATTGATCCAGCCTGTGTTTCAGAATTGTGTATGGGACTCTCTTCCCCAAGACCTTAAGGACGAGACCTCCCTTCAATCTTGAATCCATGGTATTCATCTCCTCCTCTGTTACCATGATCTTGGGTCTGAGTTCATTCGAGAAGTCAATCATCGCCAAATCACTCTCACATTTGCTTAAGAAATCAGCGCCGTAATCCACCTGTACCACAACCGGCTCCCTTTCAAAATTTCAAATACATCACATATGAGACGCCAGATAGCATATATAAATAAGAGAACGTCTAGCAAGGCAGTTTGTATAAAAGTTGCCTGTAAGTGTTTAGTTTTTACAATAACTGCATTTTCAAATATATAAAGCAAATTGTTATCCACGTCTCATATGTTGGCCTTCTATATCTAGTTTATACTTTCATACGATAGGATATTTTTTTTGGGTGAATTAGGGCGCAGAAGCGCATATGGTAGAAAATTTTAGAACACAACTAGAAAGATGATTAGTTCATTTAAGAAAAATGCAGCAAGACTGGAAAAGAAGAAAAAGAAAGAAAGAAAGAGCAAATACTAGCCAATTGGTGCCTCCAAGGTGTACCCCATACATGCAATGCCTTCACCTCTGGGGCCGCTTCAATTTCTAGGCGAAGTGAGAATCTTCTCTAGAAATTAGTTTGTACTTCCCATATTTGTTACGTTGTTTGGATGTAAAGTAAGTCATTGTAAGAAGCAGTGTTATCAAAACTGAATCTGACAGTGGATTGGTCGAGACATTGACCAACCAGGGGCACTACAAGAAAAATTCCTTTTAAAAGCAATGATATTTGCTTCCAAAAGCAATTTATTTGTCTACAAAGGTATTAGAAATAAGAGTTAATTGCCTCATTTACCCTTGTCGTTTTAAATCTATAGAGGCAAATTAAAAACAATTAATTAAAGTCACTAATTACTACTATTAGTGTTAATTAAATTTGCCTCCAATAAGCATATATAACAATAAATTTTGTTACTAAATTTGTTATTTAGGTCAATTGTTATTGCCTCTATAAAGTTTTTTTTCAAAATAAATAATAGTAATTACATTTGATTATTATCTCTCTCATATCTTTATATTGTGCCTTGAACCCGACTCGAACCCTTGACCTCTAGCATAGTATTTTTAGTCTCGTGTCTTTACCAATTTACCACTAATGCATCTTTGAATTGAATTACATTTAATTTATATTTAATATTTTTGTCAAGCCTCAATAAATATGTAAAATTTTTATTTATATAATTATTTAAAATTAAGAAAATAATTAATATGCATATAATATTAAATCAAACATTATGCATATATATATCGTTAACTTCTCGGGAGGTAAGTTGAAAATTGTTAAATTATCCAAAAATTTAATTTAAACACAATAGATGAAATAAAATACACAAAAGGTATACTAATTTACTATTTTATTTAATTCAAAATTTACATGACATATTTTACATCTATAAATAAAGAAAATATATTTTCTACTTATGTTGAGAATAATTTGAATATCCTTTAATTCGTATTGAATAATTTATTTATATTTAGGTAAAAGTAATCCATCAAACTTTTCAACATTTTATCTACTTACTCTGTAGGTAAAATTTCGTAAGTTGGAGGCAAATGAGAATTAGATTTAGAGATAATTGTATTTTACATCTAAAAGAATATATTAGGGGCAAATAAAATTGGATTTAGAAGCAATTAAGTCTTTTGCTTTCTAAAAAGATATTTACTGATAAATTTTGTATATGCCTCAACTAATGTTTCTAAAAGTTATTCTTTTGAGGAAAAAGACTTATTTGTTGCTAATAATTGTGATAAAGATTTGTAATTTAGTAAATTATTAATTTTAGGTGCTTTTAAAGGCAAATAAAATCCACATAAGAAACATATATCGTATTTGTCTTAAAATGAGAATTTTAGAGACTAATGTTATAATTGTCTCTCATTATTTGTCTCCCATAAGAGTGTTTCCTGTAGTGATAACAACGCAAGTATCCCTATCTTTTGCTATTTTTTTAATGGATTTTTGAGTTGATTATGGGAAAAAAACATGAGATTGAGAGATTGCTTTATGATTATTGTGCTTTTGATGATTAGTATATTGGTTATCTTATTAAATTAAGAAGAGTACTTCCACTTTTGCCAAATATTTTATTTGGGTTTCCAGTCAGGAAGACTACTGCACTTAACTTGTTTTTGGATCACCAGTGGATAATATGTAGAAAACTTTATTTGTAGATAGAGTAATGTGTTTTTTTCGTGTTCTCATTCATTAATGCAAGATAGGTACAAGCTTTGTCATCATCATGCATCATGGAGGAAAAATGGTTTTCGAACCCAAATTCAAATATGTTAGGGGTGGATTGAAAAAATTTAAAAGTCAAGATTCTGATAGAATATCAATACCTGAGTTGAAATGGCTATTGAAGGAGATAGATTACAAGGAAGCAAATATGATGTGGTATCATATTGGCAGTCTGAGAAAGGGGTTGAGGGTCATGATGACAGGTAATGAGATATGCAAGATGGCTGAACTTGGAGTAGAAAACCAAAGTATCCATGTATATGTTAAAGCATATGTACTTCATCCTGAAGATGAGAATGATGATAAGAACATGGCCAATAAGAATGTCAATGCCAATGATGATGAAGAAGATGGTGATTATGTACCTGAAGAAACTGATGATGATATTTCAGATGATGATGGAGAGTATCTTGCTACTAGGATGAATAAGAAGAATTATGAGCTACACAAGACAGTATGAAGTGTTAGTAGTTTTGAAGCTAATGAGTTTAATGAAGATCAAATACAACAGAAGCACATTTAGGTTGAAGCAAATAACCAATTTCAGAAGGACCACATTAAGGAAGAGGAATGCATAGTGAGTATGTTGCATCTAATGAAGAAGTCAGCACATCCAATACCAATGAAGATGAAACTAGAAACAAAAGGAAAAAAAAAGAAAGCAAAAGGGGAAGCCATACAAAGGAGATTATACATATGACCTTTACATGAGGTTTGAGTCCCCACGTCATTTTAAGAAGGTTGTGCAGGGGTATGCAATCATTATGGGAAGGTCATTATAAGAATGTGTTTGATTTTAGAGTTGAGTTGAGTTGAGTTGAGTTTTGATTTTAATTGGTTTGTAATGATTGTATTATTGAATTATGAGAAAAAGTGTGAAAAAGTAATGAATCGTTGAGAGAAAATAATGATTAAGTAATAATTGTGTTGTTGAATTGTGAAAAAAACAATGAATAGTTGAGAAAATTTAATATTAAAAATTGAATTGAATGGTTAAAAAAATTTTAAAAATGAAAAACGTAATGATTGTTCTGTTGAATTGAAAATAAGTGAAGTTGAGTTGAGTAGAATTGAAAATTTTTTTAAAACCAAACACACGTGGTCCAAGTTTGGATTGAAGAAAATGGAGGCTAGGTGAGCTAAGAGATGTCCTTGGGAAATATATGCAAGTTGAACACAAATGAAGGATGCCTTTAAAATTAAGGTATATAAACCAAAACACAAGTGCTCTAGGCCTACAACGAACAAGCAAACATCATCAGAGTGGCTTGTTGAGCACTACTTGGAGAGATTCAGAGAAAACCCAGAGTGAAAAATAAAGGACATGATTAGTGAAGTGGAGCATACATATCTATATATTTGAGTAGGCATGTTTTCTATGGTGCAAGAGCAAAGGCTCTAGAGAAGATAAATGGATCATTTATTGCTCAATATAACTTGTTACATTCATATTTAACAGAACTAAGGAAGGTGAACATGGACAGTTACTTTAATATGCTAATAGAAAGGTACATTTCTAACAGCATCCATCTGCGAGAGACTTTATGTGGGACTCGAAGGGCTTAAAGATGGGTTTTTGTAGGGTTGCAGACCTGTCATAAGTTTGGATGGCTGCTTTGTGAAGACTCGAACATGTGGTTAGTTACTTAGTGCAGTTGGCATAGATATGAACAACATGTTTCTTACAGCATGGGCTGTTGTTGAGTTAGAGAATGTAGACTTGTGGCTTAGGCTCGTCGATGATTTAGGAATCGTAGATTGATGGACTTGGGTGGACAGTCCTGAGTGACTAGCAAAAGGTAAATTTGCAACTATAGTTTAATTCTTCTAGTTTATCCTATTTCATCCATACATGATTTCTTTTGCTTATCTCATAGGGATTTAATTCTACAGTGAGATTCTTCATGTGTAATTGCGAGCACAGAAAAAGCATAACAAATATACTCTAAAGAAGATCTTCTAGAGGGCAGTAAAGAGCATCTCATAGATAGACTTTAACCAATGTATGGAAGAGATGTGAGCAATATCAGTAAGTGCTCATGATGACTTCAAGAGCATTGGAGTTGAGAAGTTCTGTATACATAAAATCAGTATATTAACTAAATGTGAGATAGTTGATAATAACATGTCTGAGACTTTTAATGGATATATTCTAAAGACTAGAAATAAGCCTATCTTGGACATGTTAGAGGATATTAGAAGGGCTTCTATGAAAAGGATGGCTGAGAAGAGTGAATTGGCTAAGAACTGTGGTGAAATCACACCAAGAGTAAAGAAGAAGCTGGAAGAGAGCAAGCTCATCAGTGGAGCATGCAAGATCACATATGTTGGTGCTTAAAAATTTGAGGTTGTACACTAGGATAACATATTTGTTGTGGGGTTGGCCGTAAAGAGTTTTAGTTATAGGATGTAGTAGCTCATTGGGATCCCATGCCTTTATGGTGTTTCAGCTATTCACTGGATAGGTGATCAACTTGAAAATTATGTTGATTATTTTAAGGGGTTCACATATCTAAAGGCTTATGCCCATCTTCATGAGCCACTTAATGGGAGGAAGATGTGAATAAGGTTGTAACATGACCCAGTGTTACGCCCAGTTGTGAGAAGGCAAGTTGGAAGGCCAAAGAAGAATAGGAAGAAGGACAACTTTGAGATGGATAAAGAATGAGATACTACAGTGGTATCTAAGCAATGATCAGAGATGAGATGCTCCATATGCAAGCAATATGGATATAATAGAATGACATGCAAGGAGAAGGAAAAAGGAGTTGTATCAGTAGACTTTGTCCCTATAGTAAGTCATATGTGTAAACTTAATGTTATACATTGTGATTTTATACACATTTATCATATTATTCATATATTTGCTTCTATGAATAGGCAAGAAAGAGGGGAAGGCCATATGTTATAAGAAAAACTTAGGAGACAGTACAACTCACTCGTAAGTTATTTAGGAGGAGCCCAAAAAAAAGTGACCCAAAACATTGAGATAGCCCCAAACATTGAGAGGGCTCAAAACATTAAGAGGGCTCCAAAACCAAAGGGACCTATAAGATTTGTGTAGTATTTAGTAAAAGTTTTTTATAATGTACATTCATATTCTTTAACTGAGATGGCATATGTTGTACAGAACACTAAAGTGGCTCAAAATTCAGATGGCTCATAACACTGAGAGGGCCTATATTGCTAAAAACGCTGAGGGGGCTCCAAGACCAAAGTTACTTATAAGATTTACTATTAAGTAAGAGCATTTTATAATGTAAATTCATATTCTTTAACTGCTAATGTCCATTACTATTAATATGTTAGAAGGAAGGACCATGGACAAAAGCAAAATGAAATGAGAATTGTACAAAGAGAAAGCAATGGTAGCGAGAGGATTTCGAGTGTTGTGTGGTACTAAATCATGAAGTACATATATCCATGTAAGCAAAGCACATGCTTTCATTTATCTTGATAAATTAATTGTTAAACCCGTAATTTGTAACCAACTGTACAATGTAGATGCCTGGTCAATCAGTAAGAACTTGCTATAGGGGAAGATATGGTGGTCAATTTACTTATGTTATGTAAAATCATCAGTAGCAGATGCAAGGCAAAAAGAATTAACATCAATAGCATACTCGACATCAACATGTCAGTTTGAAAGCTCATCTTCACTAATGAACATGATGGATTAGGTTGTTAGATATATATGTAGGTTTTCTTCGGTTTGGTAGAAGAGGTCGATGTGCACTTTGGAATCTGCTAGATGTGGGATTTGGTGGAGATGGTTTGGTTTTGGAATTTGATGCATGTTTATTTTGGATGTGTATTTTACTTGAAAACTGTTAATTATTATTCATGATGGGTAGATCGGGAGGGTGTGCATTTGTAGGGCGGAGGGACATGGTTTATTTAAGTGGATGTGAATCTTTTGATCATTTTCTTTTGCCAAACTAAAGTGAAGTTATGGTTTAGTGAGAACTATAATTACATGTTAGTTTGAAAGTCATGTATTGAAACAAGATGAATATGACTATATTCCCTTTGGTTTATCCAATTCTTCTTTCTAATCCTTCTCTTATGAAATTACTGAATGTTGAATTCGACATGGAAAGTGAACTAAAAACCAACATACTTTTTGTCATTAATTCTAACAGGATTACAAAAATAATTTCAATATTGAGCCATTAAAATACAACTGACCTAGCTAGAATATTCTCATTGAACAATTGACTCTTGGAGACAATCATCAAAAGACCAACACCGCATTACATATTGTAACATTTATACCATTTCCTTATAGCAATAACATTGGTGCTGCATTTTTACTATCACAAAAGAACAAATTTACAAAAAAGTGACTATAGCCAATATAACCATGTACGTGCCTCCTCTCATACTTGGTGCATTTTTCACATTTCTCAGCTCATTTATTTCTTTCTCAAGTGTCTGGTTCCTCAATTTGAGAGCACCAACTTTATCTTCCCATGTCTTGAACTTCATCTTAGTAACTTTTATCTTCTCCTCCATTAGCTCTAGTTGCTCAAATAAAGTCTTCTTTTCAGCCATCAAAGATCGCAAAACAACCTTTGTGTGCCACTGGTCCTCAAGATTATGTCATTGAGATAAGCCACAATTTTTGTCTTACTTCAGCACAACTAAATATGAATGAGAACTTTCAATACAATTTGTTTTGAGCTCAGTTTCAATCAAAACCACAACATACCTTCTAAAATTTACATCCCCAAAATCTCTTCCTGGATTATTATGGCTCCAGGAGGTCAAGAGCACAACTCGAACACTGTGATCACAAAACTTTAGAGCTCCACAAAATGTGGAATTTGTTGAAGTATCTTGCAGTTCCTTTTCCATATTGGGTTCAGCTTCTTCGATCAAATTCTTAATGGCTAATCTTCGATCAATACCCAATTGCTAATCTTCGATGAATGCCGCGAGCTTCTTCGATATGTCACCACTCCTACTACCTAAATTGGTATGTTTGTGCCTAACTTCTATCTCTAAAACCCTAAAAAAATCCAAATTTGGGCAACAATGCCCCAGCTGAGTTCCCCAGCAACTATGCCTCAGTTGCCTCTAATTTCTACTTCAGATTTTGTTTTTATTTTGTTGTGATTTCCCCCCAAATGTAGCCTTAATTCGCTTGATCTCATCCAATTTGGGTGGGATTTTGATGCATAGTGAAAATCACGTAATTGTCCGTCTTCTCATCACCAAGAAAGAAGAAATGTAAAGGGCAAATAGGTCTTTTCGTTTTTGGGCCCCACCCGAAGTGTGTTGACATTTTCAACTCAGCTTCCATTAGCCATGTCATCATCGTGAATACACCATGTCGGAGTTTTCTGTCACACTTCACGGGAGAGCTAACCGGGTGCTAAACGTGATACAAAAGTAATATATGGTACTTTTTTGAGCAATTACCAAAAGTTTATGCTCAAAATGGGACAAAGTAAATAGTTGGTGCTTTTTTGGACAATTAACCCATAAAAGATAAAATTGAGAAGGCAAAAGACAAGACATAGCTATAGATCAAATGGTTAAGCCTTGAGCAGAACGCCTAAACGTTTGGGGTTTGTTCCCCATCCAGTCAATTATTTTTCTTAAAACAAAAAATCTAAAAAACCGGTTTGAATCGTATTGGTTCAATAAGTTTGCAAGAAAACTGCTCGATTGAATAGGTTCGCCTATTCAATAGTGCATATTTGGTCCTCAAACAGAACCAAACCAAATGAGGTATCATTTCCTAGTTCGACCAGCCTGTCCGGTTCAGTTCTATAATAAGTTTTCCATATCCAGCGGAAAAAGATTTCCCACATTAAAATTTTTTATGGCTATGGAGAAGGAGAAATTACTACACGAGAATGCTTCATATGATGCAGCAAGACTAATTTTTATAATTGGTCCATGTGTCAATCATATCACATGGGTAATTGTTTACAAGAAAATAATATAATAAAAAATAAAAAATACGCCTTAATTATATGGATATCCATATTCATTTTAGGAAATAATTTAGGTTTTTAGAGTTTTAGAATTTTAAGGTTTTTAGGGTTAAGGGTATTACAGTTAATGTTGTACGGTTAATTTAGGGTATTAGGGTTCTTATAGGGTTAGAGTTTTAGAATTAATTTAGGGTTATCGGATTTGAGGATTTCAGAATTTTGAAGTTTTTAGGATTAATTTCGAATTAACGGTATATGATTTCTGGGTTTAGGAATTCTAGGATTTATATTTTAGAGTTTCATAATATAATTTTATTTTGGAATTTTACAGTTTTAGGTTATTTTGGATTTTATGTATAAAAGATGCTATTTTCTAAAATGATATTAGATAACCTACAATTAAGGTGTCTTTTATTGTTTTTTAAAGAATTACCCATGTGATGTTATGACCCACTGTCCAGTTATAGTAATAGGTCTTGCCTCACCATATGGGCATCACCGTGTAGCAATCTCTCACGAAGAAGGGGGGCGTAGATCAATTTTAAAGACTACTTGTGTCTGTGATCACCGAAAAAAAAAAAACTACTTGTGTCTGTTATTTAAATTTTTATTTCTATTTTCTCATACTAATTAATCCATGGGTCTCCTTGTAATTAAAAAAAATATGATGATACTTAGGAAAGCTTTCATCGAAAGCTTGTTATTCTTAAGTTACAATCATGACATTCATATCTTATTTCCGTACAAATAAATGCTATATTATTTTCACCCATAAGAGAATCAACGATAAACAAAATATCACTGCATGCATCTGAAAATTAATTGTATATTAAAACAACAATTGCCAGGCAACAATTATAACCCTAGCACGTATATTTAATTATAATTCATGGGTGCGAGATATGTGGCTTATAATGCCACAGTACCATGCCACAGTATATGTAGAAACTTATTGTTACAACGCGCCAATGGTAGACGCAAGTTGAAGAGACTACCTCACATTTTTAGATGATCAACTAATAAAAATATCTCCAGTGTGGTACTCATTAAAGAAAAACTCATTTATTATACATAGCATTATTAATGCACATTCTCACACCAAATCAAAGATGATGTAGTATAGTGATGCACACCCTCGTTTGTTAACCAAAAGATTCTAAATTCAATATTCGTGGTGAGACTAACCGTGTCATTTTATTAGTTATTAGAATTTTTATTTTATTGTATTATACTTATTGATATTCATTCTAACTAAAAAATAAATAAATAAAGAAAACTAAAACGGATTTCTCTGCAAATTGCGTCAAGTTTAAATAAAATTTAATTAATTATCAAAATCTGTAGACATGTCAATTTTTTTTATGTCATATGTTGCAAGAATTCGTTTTTCATATATCTCTATATCATTTCTTTGTAATTATTACGTTTTAAAACACCAAATTTCTTATTAAAAAAATAATTTTCAATATTAATTTTAATTATCAAATAATAATCTTCAATAATTTTTTTAAAAAATTAGAGTTAGTTAATTATTATAATAATAATTTGAAACTAATTGTTTCAATTAATATGCATAATGTATATTTAATTTAAGTTATTATCAATATATATCCGTCACATATATTAAGAATTAGAATAAAAATATTTTACCCTTTTAAAACCGTGATTTATGACATTCTTATTATAAAATATCCATTGAATTTATAAACTATTAGATCCATCTCCAACCGAAAAATTCGAATTGACTACTAGTGGTACCCAATCTCTTATAAACACGTGAATTTCTTTATATATTTTCAATGTGAAACACAAAAACTCTCAACATTCACCTTCACGTAACAACATATGATTTTGACACTTTATCTACGCATGCCACGTGAACTTATGTGCTTGGGACTTAACCATGAGGTGGACATTCTTCTTCCATACTCGAGCGGAAGGGGGGACAATGCGAGTTCCATACTCGGGCTATATGGACACACTTTGGATGCCCTCAACAGAGACATATTAGACTTGACATGGTGTGAGCCCACAAAGAATCGCAGACTCGCGAAACCTATTATGATACCATGTAAAAAATTCATCGGGCTTATAAGATATTGTGTCTTTCTCCGCTAAACTCTAATTGGTAGGTTGTGGTACCCAATCTTTTATAAACTCATGAATTTCTTTATATATCTTTTTGATGTGGGATGCAATAACTCTCAATACTTATTTTCAAGTTTTATTTTTCCTATTTATGAGCTTAAATTTACAACAATTTTTTATAAATATTTTTTATAGTATCATAATTTTTTTGAAAATTGTATAGATGATTGATTAATTTTTTTTAAGTGTTTATATCACTTTGCATTATACTTGTATGTCCATTGTAACACATAAATATTCATTTACTTTGGGTGTACATATATATCAAACAAAATGAATCGAGCACTTGTTCATTAGGTTTTCAAATACTAGGGTGCATATCGAAATTGAATCAAACACTTAATTTGAATAATTAGATACTCTCTTAGTCTTTCATCCGTTGAAACAAGGTGGTCAAGTTCATTTATTGGTGATCTTACATAAGCTAGAGCTACCCACATAAACAACTCACTAATATGAGAAAAGAATATATATATATATATATATATATATATATATATTAGATCATCCAAACTTCCAAACTTAATGAGAACATAAGATCCACCGGATTCAAACTATGTTAATCATCAAACGTATGGCCTATGTTTATTATGAAAAATTTCACTTGAAGTTGAGTTGCACAACCGGTTCAGCCCTTTCTTATGGCTCAAATGAGTATTTTTTTTATTTTTTTTGTGAAAACAATTACACCGAAAATACAGGGATTCTTGAGATGTCGAGTCTAATTCATTGGAAATAAGTAGTGGTTGAAGGGTAAACTTGTTGGATGAGAGCTCCAACAATAATAGAGTTGTTGAATGGAAAAACCCACCTTAAATCGGCGAGGTCGAAAATGGTTTACAACGGCCTGGTAATACGTAAAAGATATAAATCAAAGGAAGCAAGCTGATGAAACAGATAATCTTATTCATGACAACCAAGAGAAACAAGTGATTGGAAGGTGGTATTGCATTGGGGATAAATGGGCCATGAGATTTTCATGTGGGACCAGCTGAACCTTTGATAAAAAGGATGGTCCTTTCTTGAAGTTGCACATGAAACTAATCAAGAAGTCAAAGCTCACGGACAAAAATAAGATCCCAACTCCTCAATTATCAACTACCATTTAAAGTCGTGACCTCCAATCCTATCATATAGGCGTGAAGTCGGTCTGTACTTCTGTTTATTTTGCGTCTGTTTTCTGCTTTTATCAAGGATGACTTTTTGGTCACCCTCCTATTTGGAAGCCTGATTCTTCAATTAGGTGGGGGACAAAACTAGCGTGGCAATTTGCCATTTTTATTAGATTTACATATGGCCTGAAGGATCCTGTCCGGATCTGCAATTTGCCAGTGAAAACGACCGTTGGGTGGTGTACTGAGTACATTAAAATTCAAGTTCAGCAAAAAATAGTAAATTAACAATCAAGAATCTGGTGAAAACAGTACTAAAAATTGGGCAAAATAGCCGGCTAGATTCCATCCCAAGATATAAGAAGAGGGCTTTGCTATAATATGTGCTTGCTATAGGGATCATAAGAAATTAACTGGAGTCCCAACCATTGGAAATTCACTTGTTATATAGGCTATCTTCACTGTACTGATCAAGATCGATTGCCCGGTAATTCGAGATCCGGCAACGTGGACTCCTTGAAAAGGTCCTAAGATTCTTTCTGATGATGAAACATGAGCTCCTCATGTGGTAGTCTGAATATATGCAGTCTTTGCCAATTCGTCCTTTAGATAGGAGTCTCCCGTATGTCTCACCATGAATTTCATAATCCTAAATTATTTCTTAATAGTCCCCGTAACCACATATTTCAATTCTTTTTAGCCATCTATGCAGTTCCACAAGTGTTTCGAAGTAATTATGCTTAGCTTTTCTCTTGTTACTAGGCCATCAAACTACTACTACAATCGCGACCGTTCTTCATCTTCTGCGAATTAAGCATCCTCTTTATAATCTGAGAAGACCATAATCTTTTTTTTTTTTTGGGCACGACAAGGGGGGACTATAATCCACGAATTAATGAATCCAAGTACTTAGGTCCGCAAACCCGCAATAAATTGACTGCAAGTGGTCCCCGAGCACATTTAGGGCGGGCTGGTAGGCATGAAAAGAGTACAAATCCTGGTTCTAACCTGTCACATTATCTTGAACATAGCACAACAACATGGAAGAAGAAAACAATTCGACAGCCATGGATCAATGCAGAACCTGGCCATTGACAGCCATTGATGAATGATGACAACCTAAGCTAAGCTCTCTTAACAACGAAGAAGTTTTAAATGCGGTCGCAGTTCCCAGGGAAAAAGCTTCCAGACCAAACCCAAGCAAAACAAAACCAAAAGCCAAAAGGAAACCTATCGCCAACGCAGCCTCAGTTCGTGTCCCAGAAATGGCAGCAACACAACCCCAACGCCAAAACCAAGAACCAGACCAAGAAGAACGAGGAGTCGTAGGAGAAGAAGAGGAAGAAGAAGGGCAGCAGGGGAAGCTTCTGCTGCCGGCCACTCTTTCTTCCTACCTGGGTCTCAGCTTCTCTCTCTTCCTTGCCCTTCTTCCCAAGAATTCCCTTGCCCTTAAGTCCCAGAACAGAGAGCTTGCCCTGAGGCTGGTCCAGGCGGAGGAGCAGCTCCGGCAGATGCGCTCGAGGCGGAAGGAGGACTCCAAGGCCAACGCCCGGGTGGTGGAGATCTTCGCGAGCCACCGCCAGGCGTGGCAGGCTGAGGAGCGGCGCCTGGCCCAGCGGCTGGACTCTGCAGCCGAGGAGATCGAGCGGCTGCTCTCCCGCGTGGCGGAGCTGGAGCAGGCCGAGGCCGAGTCGAGGGCCCGGGCCGAGGAGCTCGAGAGGGAGAGGGAGGAGATTGCGGTGATGGGTTTCGCCGGCAACGGGGCTAGGATTCCGGAGGAAGAGGAAGAGGAAGGGGAAGGGGGTGAAGAAGGGGAGAGGAGTTGTTATGATGTGGATGATGGGTTGGGAGAAGTGGGAGGGATTGAGTTTGAACAGATTCATCAGTTTCTGCTCCATCAGAGGCAGGTTGGGAGTGGGCTGAGCTCTTCTGATGAGTTCTTGGGGCCATCTGCTGCTTCCAAGTTCTGGTCTGATAGGCCTAATCATCCATGGCAGGTCTGTGGAAAAATTGTTCCCTGCACTTCAATGGGGCATTTCCTTTTCATTCTGTTACTTGTCTGTGCTTGTCAATGACACTTTTCACCCATTTGCTTAAAGATGAGACCTTTTTTACTTTGAGAACCAACTCATCGTAGTCAATCTCTGAATTTTAAAGGGCTTTTTGTTCTTTTTCCATTGTTATCCCTGCAATGTGTCCTGTTGAGAATGATGGAGTCTTGACTTTGGAGCTGACTTATAATTGGCTGTTTCTGATGACAATGAAATGGTCTTTGTTCTTTTGGCTTTTGTGTTCGTATCAATTTCTCTGTTCCTTGGATCATGTTAGCAAATCGAAGTTGTGCAAAAACTTCTGATTCTTTCCCGGAAAGGCGACCTTTTTTGGAGGAAATATTGTTAGATCGGTGAGCTGACTCAGGTGTTGAATCCGGCTTCTGCTGTCTGATCATTTCTTTACTTTAGCTAATGCTTGATGTATTTTGGTTCTTTCCTCCACAAATATGTGAACCTCTGAATTGTCGTTCTCTGTATGCTACGTAATAATCCATATTGTTACAGGCTTAGGCACAGAATTTGCTAAAACCAGCATAGGTTTCAAGGAATTCTTAGTGTCAAATTTCCTGCTGCTCTAATTTTTAGTTCCAAATATTCCGATTTTGTAGTTTGTATGCATTCTTAAGATATAATGAGGACCGGTTGATATTTTTTAAGCTAGCTGTCGTTTGGTTTTGGTGCCCATTCAATGTCAGCAGCAATTTTAGGTGATCCTTTTCTTGTTGTCACTGTCAACTGTCTCTGTTTTCTTGTGGACAATCCTTAGCCAATATATAAGCTTATGATAGATATATCATCTTTGTTTATCAACTCCACCCTATTAATGCGACCAACTTATTCTAGTGCTAATTGAAGAAAGTGATCAATTTCAAAGCTTTGAGCACGTGCATGTGCCTCTGGTGTAAATGAAAGTGCAATTCTGACCCCTTTTTGGATTGCTTATCTATTCGTTTATTTATTTTTGGTATGTCGGCTCTTGCATGTGCAGTCTGAACTCAGGTCCATATGGAACAGAAGATTAAGTTTGATAGATTCAGTTAGTAGCAAGCTGAAAGAGTAATGTATGTTATGCACGGTTTATCACTGCTTTTTTCCTTGTTTCGTGCTAAAAAAAGTGCCAGCAGACCCTCTAAGCCATTATGAGTTCAGACCCTGTATTCTTGAACTAGGACACAATCGACATGATGACTGAGTCTAGCTCTTTCCTTGATCTTTTGCTTCCTTTGTCAAAAACATCTTGTAAAAGTACGAAACACGTACCTTCCACTTAGTGGTTCATAACTCGCCAGATTTTTGGTGCTCTGCTTGAACTTCATTTGGAGAAGGTGAATGATGTCGGGTAAGTTTTGATCTCGAGTTCTCCTCCTTGCAGGATGTACACTGCGAATCTCTTGAACCAATGTACCAGACGAAACATTTTGTTGCAAGGTACTTATTTATACCATTGAAACACTCACTTCATTCCTTTTATATATCAATTTCATGTTGTCAGCTTCATGTAATTAGATAATGAGGTTCTTGGTTTCTTGTTCAGAAGGGAGTCTCCTTGGAAAGTTGATGGTGACTCGACTGGTGTCTCTTCTAAGCTAAAGCTACTCGAGCAGGAGCTAATAAACTTGGAAAAGGTCGGCAAGGGTGACCTCACGAAGGTGCCTTCACTAATGAGGAAGCAGGCTAAGAGGTATCAAGCCTTAGCAGGGAAAATCGACGATCTATGCAGAAGGATGGTAAGGCCTGTTCATCTTCAAACTCTGTGTTCATTATTACAAAATAATGTAATATTGCCTACATATGCTGTCTTCTCGCTTGCTGTTACTCTAGTATTCATATGCCATCTTTTTAGCGAAGACAATTTATGCCAATACTTACCTTAATTTATATGCTTTTTGGCACAAAAGAAAATGGAAAACAAACAAACTCAGAATAGTGAAAATATTTTTCAGTTTTTGATTTTCCTTTACTTGAAATATGAAGAAATTGGAATGAAAAACCATTTGGGACTGCAATCATTATCCAACACTTCCTCTAAGTGTGATTCCGCTCTTTGCTTTCTCTGCTTTGTTACACTTCGAGAATACGAAAATGAATTGCTTTCTGGTTTTTAAAACCAAGTACTGCTATGCATGTGACATATCTTCGTGTTATTTATATTTGTTGGATTTTGATTCTCTTTTTAAGTTATATCACTTTTAAAGTGGAGCATGCCACTAAGCGGATTTAGTTCAAATGATTTGTCCAGCAAGCAAGTGATCCCTGCGAGCCCAACTTGAGCTCAGAGTTCCGAACTCAGAGACAGACTGAGTTCCTTCTAGAAGCTTTCCGGCTACAGCAGCGAGCATCTGAAACAGGACTAAAGCTGATGGCATTACATACCGAAGTTGGGAAGAGCTATTACAGAGAAGACCAGGGCAGTGAGGCCAAAGTGACCACAAGACAGTCCATGGACTCGATCAGAAACAACCTCAAGGAGATTCAGAGGAACTTGGAGATTTGGCTGGCCCGAATAATCGGAGATCTCGAAGGGATCTTGGCCAGAGACGGAGCATCCCGTGTGAGAGAATATTATATTTCTCGGTACCCTTTCGTTCAGTAGGTTAGATCTCTCAGCTGGTGCTTGATCTCTACTGACTGACCGCCGAATGTATCCTCTTTTGCAACTATGTATATCCATGGAATGGAAGGCGTAGATTTTGTTTTTGTTGGCTTCTGTTTGATCTACCTCTCTTCAAATTGTAATTATGTCACTCAGCATTGCGGCATTTAACTGATTAAGATTGGAAATCTACTACGATAAGTTGCGTTACGGTATGGTTTGCCTATCTAATGATTTATTTAATCGTCCTCTTGTCTCTCGTTGAGACTCCAACTGCAGACTCTGCATTTCTTTTCACCTGGGCAACTGATTCAAAGTTTCCATGGCATAGTCGTCCCCAATTCTTGCATTGACGCTTTTAACTGTACATATACCAATACGGCGACATCCCACGAATCTATGGATCAACCAGGAAGACGGGGGCCTCTTGGCAAGCTGAACCCCGTGATGCCTTCATGGCTCAACCTGCTCTAACAATTCCATACACTTGGAAAAATACGGAATGGCTTTAGTGCAATAGACAACAATCCTTTTAACGGATCAATGAGTATGAGGTGGTCTTCATTCACATTTGCTTCCATCAGAAGAACAAACTCAGATGCCATTGCCCACTTTTCTCCTTGCAAAGTTAAGAAAAGCAACTTGCCAGAATGTAAGAGAATTCATAACATAACGGAAAATGTGCTCCGCCTATCATTGCATACCAAAATGCGCTTCATAACAAAAAGGAAATAGATTAAAGTGGAAACCAAAAGCAAAGTGATCATCGATCCGCACTCTGTGGAACACTGCACATGAACAGAAGATCAAAGACATGATTGTAAGTGTTCAAGTAAGAAACTAAAGGCTGTGCCGAAGCAATGAAGCCCATCAAGCAGAGGCACCAGCTTCTTCCACCAGCTGTTTCACCTTGGTGATGTAATCACTCATGGCTTCCTCCTTCGATTTCCCTGTCAAACAAATTTAATGAATTCAGAGGCAGAAGAAGAAAACAGAATGAGACTTCCTTTGCAGCAAAAATGGTCTAAAGGAGTGCAACACAAGCCTTTTGTACCTTCAACAGCCTTCCATGCATCCCACTTTGCTCTGTCCTTCATGTTGAAGATACCGGGACGACCTGTAAATCAACCCGGAATAAATCTACAGGAAAAACAAAATAACTCCATAAAACCTTTCATGGATAAAGAGAACTAACTGGTGTTCACTGGTCCCACTGTGGCCTGCTTGTATAGTCCATAGAGGATAAGCTTGTTCTCGTTCGTGGTGTTCTCAGGCAAGGTCTTGGCTTTCTCGGCGTACTCCTCAAACTCCTCCTATTAAAACCAAGACGACGGAGATTACGATCGCGAGGTAACATCTCAATTTCCTATCAAGTGCCCCGGCGATAAATCTGACAAACAAACTTTAACGTGATCCGACCACACATCTCCATATCTTATTATACTATTCTCCTGGACCTTAGTCATCCACTGATCCTATCATGCACATCTACGCATCTTTCTCGCTGCCCACGATTCCGTCCGGAATCGGGACAGGATCGACAGTAATATAATCGGCCCCTATCTTCAAACGAGGTATCCGATTTAAACATATACGATTAACACATGAAAGGAGAAACTATGGGAGCTGCACTAATTGGCCAGAACCATTTCCAGTTACATGGAAGATGATGAAGACAGACAGAGCAGCCTAAGGATAATTAAAGCGCAGACGAATATCAACTCAACATGCACGGATCGAATGATTGAGCTGAAAATTATCAAGCGATTCCATCGAAGGGGGATGATAAGAATCGGACCTTCAAACCCATTTCTAGTTTCTCGGAGAGGGATCGGATTCGCTGGCTGATCAGAGAATGATGAAGTTTGGATTGGGATAATCGAATGTCGATGAAGATGAGATCGAAATGAAGAGGCTTTTTATCGTAGAGGAGAGTTGGGTGTTCGGTGATTCCAATGAGCTGGTCTACACGTGGCACGCTTTCTATGGCCCATTGTTTCGTACTTTCCTGGAATTCTTGGGCAATAAGAAGAAAATGGATGGGCCCGGTTAGCGAACGTAAAGAGTTTCTGAATTCAATTCCCGTTAGGACTTCAATTCCAATATTTTCTTTTATAGGTCCTTTTAAGTTCATTTGACGAATTGAGCTATGATGAAATCTTTTAAAAATGAACCTAGAAATGTCATGTCCCAATAGGGTTTGGATTCGGTAGACCCGATTAACAAAACAAGACAAGCCCAAGCCCACAGAGAAGGCCTAACGATGGAGGCTCGGGCACGACATCTTGTTAGGGAGCACGATGACGCTATCAGAATGGCCATATTACTCATTGATGGAGAATGGATCGCCCGCAGATGGTGTGGTGGAAATCCAATGTCTGCGAGGTACCATCCGACCACTAGCAGGGCAACCTCCCATGATGGTGGGTAGGAGTGTGCGAGTCAGGTTATCCTATATTTTTCAAAGTATTCGTATCCTTCCCTGTAGGTAACCGATTCTAAGATTTTGGAATCGAATATTACCTTGTTGAAATATGGAACCAAACCTTACTTGAAATATGTATTATACTACAAATTTCGAATACCCTGTAAGAACACATATATATATTTTTTCTCTTCAAACATAATAATTAAAATATATAAAAAGAAAAAAAATCTCACCCACAATAACAAAATAAAATTGAATATCCACAATAAAACAAGTCTTGATGAGCGGGAAAGGAAGAAGGGGAATAGGAAGAAGAGACAAAGACGGGGATTAGTGACTCTTGATGTAGATATAGGACTTGACTTTATTATGTTTATCGAATATCAAATTCAAGTTACTATCACATATAAAATAATTATAAAATAAACAAAAGAAACATGATCCACGTACAGGTTTTGAGTACCATGTGCAGTGGAATCAGAACCTGCTTTTACCGATTCCTTAAATTATTATCTGAACCCTACCCCATTTTTTTGGATCCACGTAGACCCTACTATAATGGGTAGTTTTCAACAGGTTCTAAGTCTATAAGGTACCCATGCTCAACCCTAATGGTGGGAGTCTGACTACTGCCACGGTGGGGCAGCCCCTGCCGTAGTTTGGGCTTAGTGTTTGAGCCCGCACCAGTCACTTATTTCAGCCCATAAGCTAACCATGAAGTAGGGCCTAACAGCAATTGAAATTAAGAAAAATATACATCTAATCTATTAAATTTAGTTTAAAACTAAGAAAATTAAAACGAAAAATTTTACTTGAATTTATATTGTAGTGGATTTTCATAAAATGAATCTACTATAAACAAAATTTAAATGTATAATATGTAGACTTCTTTTCGATGGATATAATAAGTAAGCTTTGGACTATTATATCAATTTAGTATACAGCATAAGGTCTAATCTTTAAAGCATTTAATTTATACTCATTCAAGGATAATAATAGTAGTAACCATCTTCCATATTAATTTGCTATAAATTGGTTTATTATCAAATTAATTGTCATAATTAATTGCATTCTGAAACGCTTATATATTTAAGCAGATTTAGAGAAGCTCAAATTGCCAAAAGAGGTAGATCGCGATAATTCATATTTTCCTATATTTTATTTCCCTCTAGAGTGGTATGTATTATTTTCTCATTACTGTTTGTTTGTTTTTTTTTTTCTCTTAATATGCGGGTGCGGAGCCTACTAAAAAACAAGAAGAATTAAGACTTCGCATATTAGAGCATGCACTATCCTTCCATCAGATAATTTCACTATATGCAAGTAAAAGAATATTATTTTATATAATTCTTTAAGTGTATTTATTCTTTGATAGATTCTTTTATGCAATTATCTTTTAGCTAATAATGTGGATGGTGCCTAACTTAATATAATTTAGGTTATTTATAATTTGAATACGTTTCAACAAATTTGTACTTTCGATTGACTCTTAACTTTCTTGAGATATTGATAGCAAAATAGATCACCTATCTTTATAAAATAAGAGGAATCATGGTTTATCTATCTTTTCTTCTATTTTATAATTATGCAATTACATTCTAGGTATATCTTATATATATATAGCTATTCAATCTATATCAGGTAGCAACATTATAATAAAAAAGATAAATCAAGTAATAAAATCGGAGAATGTTATATAATACTTGGCTTTTAATTTTCTTCAGCTAAATATATTTTCTGAAGGACATATAATCAATTTTTTTAATGCATTTATATGACAAGTGTAAAAATATATATTAATTTTCAATATTTAACCCTGAAAGACAAATTTTATTTAATCAATCCGTGCAAAAACGGGCAAACAACTAGTATTATAATAAAGAGAGAGACTACCGTTACTTAAATTTACAAGTATGCCCTCCAAGTTAATTAAAGATATACTAATTACAAAAATAATTATCTATATTCAATTTATATATCTTAAGAAAGAGAAAAGAAGGTATTGAGAACAAACTTGTAAAAATCCTTGCAGGATTCTACGCAATCGTCAGCGGTAGGGGTGATAATTCGTGTCGTGTCGTGTTTATACGTGTCGTGTCTAAACGGGTCCGTATCATCGAAGTCATAACCCGTACACGACACGATTATTAAATGGGTTAGGTTTTGGAAACTCATACACGACACGTTTATATCTGTGTCAACCCGTTTAGACACGTTTAAACCCGTTTATCGAAACGTGTCATAATAGGTACACGTATACACGACACGATTATAAACGTTATCTGGACACGTTAACATAACTTGTTTATCCGATCAACTCAGTTATCTGGATACATTAACACGACATGTTTATTCTATTAACTCGTTTACCCAAACACGTTAACACGAAGATTGAGATGGAGGGGAGAGGGATGTGGATGGGGAAGAGGTGGGAGCCGCATCCGAGGGAGGCAGCGACGACGAGGATGAGATAGAGCCATGAGGCGCATTGGCTGGAGCGGGAGCCAACAAAACGGTGGGCTTCGAAGGGGAGATGGTGGAAGTGGAGTCGGCGGTGAGCTTAGGAGCAGGGGAGGTCGAGATCTTAGGCGGATCTGCGGACAATGCGAGATTCACGGAGAGGAGAGCAATGAGAGCGAAGAAGCAGAATTTCGCCATTGATGGATGAGAAGAAGGAAATCAAATCGTAGATGAGATCTGAGATAGGGTAATAGAGAAGTAGAAGTAGAAGTAAAAGTGCGGTTGTACTGTGTTAGATTGGGTAAAAGAAAGGAAAGGAAATTAGGTTAGGGACTTAGGAAGTTAAGATTACATAAGGATATTTTGGTAAATCCAAATACATAAACGGGTTAACGGGTTACATGATTATAGTAATATGATTAAACTTGTCTAAATAAATAGGTTTAATCGTGTATAATCGGGTTACACGGGTTCAACCCGGTAAGACACGCTTATTAACCGTGTTTGAACGGGTTGGACTCGTTTAGACCAATTATCAAAAATGTCCAACCCAAACTCGTTTAACTCCGTGTCGTGTGAAATATTACCAGCTCTAATCAGCAGTACAAAATTGCTGGCATAGACCCTAAAACCCGATCAACAAGCATGTTTTCTTTTATTTATTTTACTTTATAGTTTAAATTGATAGTGATTCAAAATGGAAAATTTTGAAGTTATGTATAAAAATAAAAATAGATACTTTCAGCAAAAAAAATAGTACGTTACATATTTAAAATATGAATCATGAATGAGATTTAAAAAATAGGATGGGGAAATAGGAGGAACTAAGATTATCAAAAAAATACAAATTATTCGATAATCCTAGTACAAAATATGATAACATAGTTCAGATTTGTCCAACTTGTAGGAAAAATGCAGCTGCAAGAAATGCTTGCGCAATAACAGGCCACCACAAGTATGCTGCAATGCTAGGTTTTTAATTACAAGCACCTGCTTATTTTATACTGTATCACTTAACATATAACCTATCATATTCTCAATGTATGATGTCAAACCAGATATTGCATATCCATAAGGAGGAAGAAAATAAATATTGTAAATATCTAATCCGTTCACTCCTTACATACCTCAAGCATTTTCTTTTTTTTGATAAGTTACCTCAAGCGTTTTCATGAAGAGTAATAAATGGCCGAGAGAGACTTTTTATGTTGAGATAAGGGGTTTTTTTTTTTGCGTGAACTCTGAGAATTGAAAACTTAATGAGTCCCGACTAATCCAATTGAGCCGGGTTGGTCTATTAAGAGATAAAACTCTTCTAGAGTGAATTTTCTCTATTCACAAGATTCGAATCCGATGGTATTTTTATTGCTTTAACTTCGGTAACCATGCACTGTCCGGGATCATATTCCCAAACTAAGTAGAAAAGAAAGGGAAGCAGAACAAATGATTTCTCCATGTACATGGACAGATTATTTTTGGGTGTGCAGAGGAAAAAAGATAAATTCTTTTTGGGCGGAATTTCCGCAAATTTAACTTATTGGAAGGGAAAAGGCCAAAAGAGATACCGAAAAGAGAAGACGCGTGCGAGGGGTTGCAAGGGCCATCTTCCGTTGGACGCAAGCACTTTGAATTATTTTCCTCTTCGACCCCTCGCGTCTAAATCAATGAGATGAGATGCCTCACTTATATTCGTTGCTCTTCTTCCTGTTTTTTTTTTTCCTCAGAAAAAATGTTAAATAATCCCATTCTATAATGATGTGCCCACGAACAATTAAAATATTTTGCAAAAAGCCGCAATTATGGTACATTCCACGTGCAATCAATAGTTAATTATTTATTTGCTGTATATTAATTAATACTTTATCTACCTAAAAATTAATTAATACTTTCTCCAGTCGCGTAGTATGATAGGAACGTTGAAAATTTATCTCACTTTCCTTCCTTTCTTCTTCTTCTTCTTCTGTGTATGATTTTTTTTTTAAGATAAGTTTTATGTATAATAATGTTGGTTTCTTTACAGCAAATGAAAAAAGACTGATTGTGCAAAATTTTACGTGCCATTACTATATTGAGAGTTCCCTTTATATTATTACTAGTCTACTACCCATGCATTGCACTATTTTGTTTCATTCTTTTATTTCATATGTATATATCCATTTATCATACTAAAACATAATATTAGTTTCTTATGTTATTAATTAGCTCAATATTTTAACATTGTCGTCAAAATTGTGTATAAGGTACAATATCAATTTAATATAATTGAAAGTGTTCGATACAATTTGTCCATATATTTAATTTTTGTATTATGTTATCTTGGTAAAATTTTGAAGATTTCATAATTCTAATAGTGCATTAATACTTTTGATTAAAAATATTGCAATATTTTGTTATTTAAAAATTATATTATTTTTAAAATTTAAAAATGGTACTTTCATTTGTTTTATTTTATTGTATTAATTAAAGCACATTATTGCAAATCGACTTTTAGCATATGTATATAGATATATATATATATTATATATTATCTGCAATGATAATTTTCATAATAAAGTTTTCATTATTAACAACATGTTACTGAGTAAGAATATGGATTTTTATCCTATATAGTGCATTGGTTTATAATTTTATTAAAATGAATTAATCAATGTCACCAATAAAAAAATAATAATAAGATTTTCAAAATTTCAAAATTTATAGGTCATGCATTTCTATGAGTAACAATATTTTCTAAGAAATGTAAAATATATGATGGTAATAAAAGGTTAAATCTTTTTAAAATATTTACTGGAGGTGAATTTTTCACTTAAAATTTTTCAATTTATTGTAATTTCATAGCATTTCTAGAACCTTTAAAAGTTATTTTTAAACTTGATTTTGTTCGAATTTTTTTAATTATCTCATATTAATTCTTTGTAGTTAATTTTTCCTTTTAGATTTTCAAATTTTAGTTTAATTTGTGTCATCTTTTAATTTTGATTACAAATGTCATGATTTCCATGAAACTATTACTGCACTTTTTTTTAAGTACTTTGATTATCATTTTTCACAGTTGATCTTTATTTTAAGTTTTTTTTGTCACAATATTAAATTAATTTTTATTGAAAATCGAATTACATCTGTCTTTAATTTTGGAAATTGATTCTCATCTATTTATTTTCTTGCTAAATTTAGTTCGTTCTTTTCTCTTAAATTTCTTTTATTATCAAGAGATTCAGTTACTTATAATGCCACATATAATTGCATTTTTTGCCCTCAAATATGTATAAGTATTTGAATATACAAAATTTGTTATATCTTTAATTTTAATTTTTAAAATTGAAAACCATTTTTTTGTGTTTTCAATTGCATCTCAAGAGCATTCATTGCTCCTCAATTGAATTTATATATATATATATATATAAATTCTTTCTTTTTAAGTAGTTTTATCATCATTAACTGTTGATTTTTATTTTTATTTTTTTGTTACAATTGTAAATTAATGTAAACATACATAATACTACTCAATTAAGTATTTCTACAATTTTTAATTTCGAATATTAAAGTAAACTTTCTTTATTTTTCAAGAGTATTAATTTAAGCACTTAATGCTGTTCAAATGAGTTTTACTATATGTATAGATCGTTATACACATACACATGAACTTCTAAACTCGGGCTAAAGAACTTCCCCTCAGATATGTTTTTCTTCTACTTCCCAATGACCATTCTAGAGCTATGGGAATTTGTCTCTTACTAGATTTATGAGTCTCTTGTAATAAAAAAAAAATTTCCGTGATAATTATTGCATGCAATATGTTTTTATAAGGCTTTTACAAGTTACTAGGGTGCAACCGTGTGAAATAAGTTTTAAAAGAAATTAGGCATTTGTATGTCACGAGTAAGAAGAGGTTGTTTAATTGGTGATAAATTGAAATAGGTTCTTTATACTGAAATAAGAATTGATCAACAATAAATAATTATTTAAAAAATGAAGAGGGTGGGAAAAATTAGTGAATTTTTTTTAAGGGGTGGCAAATGAAAAACATGAAAAGTTTGAGAATTTTTATAGAAAATTGAGACACGTGGCAAGATATTGTGCACATTGATCAATTTTCATGTGTTGGACAAGGTCTAGTGTAATGACACACGCCTTCGCCTAATAATCCATTTTTTTAGGTCTATTCTTATTAATGGGGCTACATGTACCTCATTCTTTAGTTTCCTTTTCCTTTTGTTAGTTTCAAGAGTTGCTCTTATAATTAAAAAAAAGACAAAAAAAAAATGAAACACAAATCTTAGCACATGAGAGAGTAAGTAAATTAAGTCACTCTCCTTCCTGGTCCTAGGACCAATTTTAATGTAATGTGAGTTGCTCTTATAATTGAAAAAAGACAAGGGAAAAAACGAAAAACATATTGAGTAAAATTAAGTCACTCTCCTTCCTGGTCCTATGGACGAATTTTAATGTAATGTAATGTAAAATGTAATAGTTTATGACAAGGCTAATGTTCTATGTGCAACTTACGAGGCATAATGCAATTATGCAACATCTATAATATATATAATAAATAGAGGGTAAATGCATTTAAAATCACGAGGTTTTACACATTTTCCAATGAAGTCAAACATTTCAGCTTTGAAAATAAAATCATTTTATTTTCATATTTTTCTCAAATCAAACCAATTCATCATTTTTTTTTTCAATTTTAGATGAGAATTGGGGCTGGAATTAAATATATTATAAATACAAAGCGAAAAATCACAAATTCACCAGTACTGTTGGTAGATTTTATCTTCTCTTCTGCACTAAAAAAAATAAAATCTTATTTGTCTTTTTTTTTTTATAGGTAAATCTTCTTTGTAGCTGACTGTGCTTATTGGAGAAGTAATCGGCCATATTCGCATGGTGGAATAGTTAGAGATGTGTGTTCGGCGTGCTGGAGAGAGCAATTTACGAGGTTGCCAATCGG